>NW_027017322.1:0-130000 GCF_036013445.1 Caloenas nicobarica
ACAGGGCCCGACAAAGCCCAACAGGGCCCGACAGGGCCCGACAGAGCCCGACAGGGCCCGACATGGCCCGACAGAGCCCGACAGAGCCCGACAGAGCCCGACAGGGCCCGACAGAACCCGACAGAGCCCAGTAGAGCCCGACAGAGCCCGACAGAGCCCGACAGAGCCCAGTAGAGCCCGACAGAGCCCGACAGAGCCCGACAGGGCCCGACAGGGCCCGACAGGGCCCAGTAGAGCCCGACAGAGCCCGACAGAGCCCAACAGAGCCCAGTAGAGCTCGACAGGGCCCGACAGGGCCCGACAGAGCCCGACAGAGCCCGACAGGGCCCAGTAGAGCCCGACAGAGCCCGACAGAGCCCGACAGAACCCGACAGAGCCTGACAGAGCCCAGTAGAGCCCGACAGAGCCCGACAGAGCCCGACAGAGCCCGACAGAGCCCAGTAGAGCCCGACAGGGCCCGACAGAACCCGACAGGGCCCAGTAGAGGCCGACAGAGCCCGACAGAGCCCAGTAGAGCCCAGTAGAGCCGACAGAGCCTGACAGAGCCCGACAGAACCCGACAGAGCCCGACAGAGCCCGACAGACCCCGACAGAGCCCGACAGGGTCCGACAGGGCCCGACAGGGCCCGACACGGCCCGACAGAGCCCAGTAGAGACCAGTAGAGCCCGACAGAGCCCGACAGAGCCCGACAGGGCCCGACAGAGCCCGACAGGGCCCGACAGAGCCCGACAGGGCCCGACAGAGCCCGACAGAGCCCGACAGGGCCCGACAGAGCCCGACAGAGCCCGACAGAGCCCGACAGAGCCCGAAAGGGCCCGACAGGGCCCGACAGGGCCCGACAGAGCCCGACAGAGCCCAGTAGAGCCCAGTAGAGCCCGACAGAGCCCGACAGGGCCCGAAAGTGCCCGACAGAGCCCGACAGAGCCCGACAGGGCCCGACAGAGCCCGACAGAGCCCAGTAGAGCCCGACAGAGCCCGACAGGGCCCGACAGGGCCCGACAGGGCCCGACAGAGCCCGACAGAGCCCAGTAGAGCCCGACAGAGCCCGACAGAGCCCGACAGAGCCCGACAGGGCCCGAAAGTGCCCGACAGAGCCCGACAGAGCCCAGTAGAGCCCGACAGAGCCCAACAGAGACCGACAGAGCCCGACATAGCCCGACAGGGCCCGACAGAGCCCGACAGAGCCCGACAGAACCCGACAGAGCCCAGTAGAGCCCAGTTGAGCCCGACAGAGCCCGACAGAGCCCGACAGGGCTCGACAGGGCCCGACAGGGCCCAGTAGAGCCCGACAGAGCCCGACAGAGCCCGACAGAGCCCGACAGGGCCCGACAGGGCCCAGTAGAGCCCGACAGAGCCCGACAGAGCCCGACAGAGCCCGACAGGGCCCGACAGGGCCCGACAGAGCCCGACAGAGCCCGACAGGGCCCAGTAGAGCCCGACAGAGCCCGACAGAGCCCGACAGAGCCCGATAGAGCCCGACAGCGCCCAGTAGAGCCCGACAGAGCCCGACAGAGCCCGACAGGGCCCGACAGAGCCCGACAGGGCCCGACAGAGCCCGACAGAGCCCGACAGAGCCCGACAGGGCCCGACAGGGCCCAGTAGAGCCCGACAGAGCCCGACAGGGCCCGACAGAGCCCGACAGAGCCCGGCAGAGCCCGACAGAGCCCAGTAGAGCCCGACAGAGCCCGACAGAGCCCGACAGAGCCCGACAGAGCCCGACAGAGCCCAGTAGAGCCCGACAGAGCCCGACAGAGCCCGACAGAGCCCGACAGGGCCCAGTAGAGCCCGACAGAGCCCGACAGAGCCCGACAGAGCCCGACAGGGCCCGAAAGGGCCCGACAGGGCCCAGTAGAGCCCGACAGAGCCCGACAGAGCCCGACAGAACCCCCCAGAGTCCAACAGAGCCCGACAGAGCCCGACAGAACCCGACACAGCCCGACAGAGCCCAGTAGAGCCCGACAGAGCCCGACAGAGCCCGACAGAGCCCGACAGGGCCCAGTAGAGCTCGACAGAGCCTGACAGAGCCCGACAGAGCCCGACAGGGCCCGACAGGGCCCAGTAGAGCCCGACAGAGCCCGACAGAGCCCGACAGAGCCCGACAGAGCCCGACAGAACCCCCCAGAGCCCGACAGAGCCCGACAGGGCCCGACAGGGCCCGACAGAGCCCGACAGAGCCCGACAGGGCCCAGTAGAGCCCGACAGAGCCCGACAGAGCCCGACAGAGCCCGACAGAGCCCGACAGAACCCCCCAGAGCCCGACAGAGCCCGACAGGGCCCGACAGGGCCCGACAGAGCCCGACAGGGCCCGACAGGGTCCAGTAGATCCCGACAGAGCCCGACATATCCAGACAGAGCCCGACAGAGCCCGACAGGGCCCAGTAGAGCCCGACAGAGCCCGACAGAGCCCGACAGAGCCCGACAGGGCCCGACAGGGCCCAGTAGAGCCCGACAGAGCCCGACAGAGCCCGACAGAGCCCGACAGGGCCCGACAGGGCCCGACAGAGCCCGACAGAGCCCGACAGGGCCCAGTAGAGCCCGACAGAGCCCGACAGAGCCCGACAGAGCCCGACAGGGCCCGACAGAGCCCGACAGGGCCCGACAGAGCCCGACAGAGCCCGACGTAGCCCGACAGAGCCCGACAGGGCCCGACAGGGCCCGACAGGGCCCGACAGAGCCCGACAGGGCCCGACAGGGCCCGACAGGGCCCGACAGAGCCCGACAGAGCCCGACAGAGCCCGACAGGGCCCGACAGAACCCGACAGAGCCCAGTAGAGCCCGACAGAGCCCGACAGAGCCCGACAGAGCCCGACAGAGCCCAGTAGAGCCCGACAGAGCCCGACAGAGCCCGACAGGGCCCGACAGGGCCCAGTAAATCCCGACAGAGCCCGACAGAGCCCAACAGAGCCCGACAGAGCCCAGTAGAGCCCGACAGAGCCCGACAGAGCCCGACAGAGCCCGACAGAGCCCAGTAGAGACCGACAGGGCCCGACAGGGCCCAGTAGAGCCCGACAGAGCCCGACAGGGCCCGACAGGGCCCGACAGGGCCCAGTAGAGCCCGACAGTGCCCGACAGAGCCCGACAGAGCCCGACAGGGCCCGACAGGGCCCAACAGGGCCCGACAGAGCCCGACAGGGCCCAGTAGAGCCCGACAGAGCCTGACAGAGCCCGTCAGAGCCCGACAGAGCCCGACAGGGCCCAGTAGAGCCCGACAGAGCCCGACAGAGCCCGACAGAGCCCGACAGGGCCCGACAGGGCCCGACAGAGCCCGACAGGGCCCGACAGGGCCCGACAGGGCCCGACAGAGCCCGACAGAGCCCGACAGAGCCCGACAGAGCCCGACAGGGCCCGACAGAGCCCGACAGGGCCCGACAGGGCCCGACAGAGCCCGACAGAGCCCGACAGGGCCCAGTAGAGCCCGACAGAGCCCGACAGAGCCCGACAGAGCCCGACAGGGCCCGACAGAGCCCGACAGAGCCCAGTAGAGCCCGACAGAGCCCGACAGAGCCCGACAGGGCCCAGTAGAGCCCAGTAGAGCCCGACAGAGCCCAGTAGAGCCCGACAGAGCCCGACAGAGCCCGACAGAGCCCGACAGGGCCCGACAGGGCCCGACAGAGCCCGACAGAGCCCAGTAGAGCCCGACAGAGCCCGACAGAGCCCGACAGAGCCTGACAGGGCCCGACAGAGCCCGACAGAGCCCAGTAGAGCCCGACAGAGCCCAACAGAGCCCGACAGAGCCCGACAGAGCCCGACAGGGCCCGACAGAGCCCGACAGAGCCCGACAGGGCCCGACAGGGCCCAGTAGAGCCCAGTTGAGCCCGACAGAGCCCGACAGAGCCCGACAGGGCCCGACAGGGCCCGACAGGGCCCAGTAGAGCCCGACAGAGCCCGACAGAGCCCGACAGAGCCCGACAGGGCCCGACAGGGCCCAGTAGAGCCCGACAGAGCCCGACAGAGCCCGACAGAGCCCGACAGGGCCCGACAGGGCCCGACAGGGCCCGACAGGGCCCAGTAGAGCCCGACAGAGCCCGACAGAGCCCGACAGAGCCCGACAGCGCCCAGTAGAGCCCGACAGAGCCCGACAGAGCCCGACAGGGCCCGACAGGGCCCGACAGGGCCCGACAGAGCCCGACAGGGCCCGACAGGGCCCAGTAGAGCCCGACAGAGCCCGACAGAGCCCGACAGAGCCCGACAGGGCCCGACAGGGCCCGACAGGGCCCGACAGAGCCCGACAGGGCCCGACAGGGCCCAGTAGAGCCCGACAGAGCCCGACAGAGCCCGACAGAGCCCGATAGGGCCCAGTAGAGCCCGACAGAGCCCGACAGAGCCCGACAGAGCCCGACAGGGCCCGACAGGGCCCGACAGAGCCCGACAGGGCCCAGTAGAGCCCGACAGAGCCCGACAGAGCCCGACAGAGCCCGACAGCGCCCAGTAGAGCCCGACAGAGCCCGACAGAGCCCGACAGGACCCGACAGAGCCCGACAGGGCCCGACAGAGCCCGACAGAGCCCGACAGGGCCCGACAGGGCCCAGTAGAGCCCGACAGAGCCCGACAGGGCCCGACAGAGCCCGACAGAGCCCGACAGAGCCCGACAGGGCCCGGCAGAGCCCGACAGAGCCCAGTAGAGCCCGACAGAGCCCGACAGAGCCCGACAGAACCCGACAGAGCCCGACAGAGCCCAGTAGAGCCCGACAGAGCCCGACAGAGCCCGACAGAGCCCGACAGGGCCCAGTAGAGCCCGACAGAGCCCGACAGAGCCCGACAGAGCCCGACAGGGCCCGAAAGGGCCCGACAGGGCCCAGTAGAGCCCGACAGAGCCCGACAGAGCCCGACAGAACCCCCCAGAGTCCGACAGAGCCCGACAGAGCCCGACAGAACCCGACACAGCCCGACAGAGCCCAGTAGAGCCCGACAGGGCCCAGTAGAGCTCGACAGAGCCTGACAGAGCCCGACAGAGCCCGACAGGGCCCGACAGGGCCCAGTAGAGCCCGACAGAGCCCGACAGAGCCCGACAGAGGCCGACAGAGCCCGACAGAACCCCCCAGAGCCCGACAGAGCCCGACAGAGCCCGACAGGGCCCGACATGGCCCGACAGAGCCCGACAGAGCCCGACAGGGCCCAGTAGAGCCCGACAGAGCCCGACAGGGCCCGACAGGGTCCAGTAGATCCCGACAGAGCCCGACAGATCCAGACAGAGCCCGACAGAGCCCGACAGGGCCCAGTAGAGCCCGACAGAGCCCGACAGAGCCCGACAGAGCCCGACAGGGCCCGACAGGGCCCAGTAGAGCCCGACAGAGCCCGACAGAGCCCGACAGAGCCCGACAGGGCCCGACAGGGCCCGACAGAGCCCGACAGAGCCCGACAGGGCCCAGTAGAGCCCGACAGAGCCCGACAGAGCCCGACAGAGCCCGACAGGGCCCGACAGAGCCCGACAGGGCCCGACAGGGCCCGACATAGCCCGACGTAGCCCGACAGAGCCCGACAGAGCCCGACAGGGCCCGACAGGGCCCGACAGGGCCCGACAGGGCCCGACAGAGCCCGACAGGGCCCGACAGGGCCCGACAGAGCCCGACAGAGCCCGACAGAGCCCGACAGGGCCCGACAGAACCCGACAGAGCCCAGTAGAGCCCGACAGAGCCCGACAGAGCCCGACAGAGCCCGACAGAGCCCAGTAGAGCCCGACAGAGCCCGACAGAGCCCGACAGGGCCCGACAGGGCCCAGTAAATCCCGACAGAGCCCGACAGAGCCCAACAGAGCCCGACAGAGCCCAGTAGAGCCCGACAGAGCCCGACAGAGCCCGACAGAGCCCGACAGAGCCCAGTAGAGACCGACAGGGCCCGACAGGGCCCAGTAGAGCCCGACAGAGCCCGACAGGGCCCGACAGGGCCCGACAGGGCCCAGTAGAGCCCGACAGTGCCCGACAGAGCCCGACAGAGCCCGACAGGGCCCGACAGGGCCCGACAGGGCCCGACAGAGCCCGACAGGGCCCAGTAGAGCCCGACAGAGCCTGACAGAGCCCGTCAGAGCCCGACAGAGCCCGACAGGGCCCAGTAGAGCCCGACAGAGCCCGACAGAGCCCGACAGAGCCCGACAGGGCCCGACAGGGCCCGACAGAGCCCGACAGGGCCCGACAGGGCCCGACAGAGCCCGACAGAGCCCGACAGGGCCCGACAGAGCCCAGTAGAGCCCGACAGAGCCCGACAGAGCCCGACAGAGCCCGACAGAGACCGACAGAGCCCGACAGAGCCCGACAGGGCCCAGTAGAGCCCAGTAGAGCCCGACAGAGCCCGGTAGAGCCCGACAGAGCCCGACAGAGCCCGACAGAGCCCGACAGGGCCCGACAGGGCCCGACAGAGCCCGACAGAGCCCGACAGGGCCCGACAGAGCCCAGTAGAGCCCGACAGAGCCCGACAGAGCCCGACAGAGCCTGACAGGGCCCAGTAGAGCCCGACAGAGCCCGACAGAGCCCGACAGAGCCCGACAGGGCCCGACAGGGCCCGACAGGGCCCGACAGAGCCCGACAGAACCCGACAGGGCCCAGTAGAGCCCGACAGAGCCCGACAGCGCCCGACAGAGCCCGACAGCGCCCGACAGAGCCCGACAGAGACCGACAGGGCCCGACAGAGCCCAGTAGAGCCCGACAGAGCCCGACAGAGCCCGACAGAGCCCGACAGGGCCCGACAGAGCCCGACAGAGCCCGACAGAGCCCGACAGGGCCCGACAGAGCCCGACAGAGCCCGACAGAGCCCGACAGGGCCCAGTAGAGCCCGACAGAGCCCGACAGAGCCCGACAGAGCCCGACAGGGCCCGACAGAGCCCGACAGGGCCCGACAAAGCCCAACAGGGCCCGACAGGGCCCGACAGAGCCCGACAGGGCCCGACATGGCCCGACAGAGCCCGACAGAGCCCGACAGAGCCCGACAGGGCCCGACAGAACCCGACAGAGCCCAGTAGAGCCCGACAGAGCCCGACAGAGCCCGACAGAGCCCAGTAGAGCCCGACAGAGCCCGACAGAGCCCGACAGGGCCCGACAGGGCCCGACAGGGCCCAGTAGAGCCCGACAGTGCCCGACAGAGCCCGACAGAGCCCAGTAGAGCTCGACAGGGCCCGACAGGGCCCGACAGAGCCCGACAGAGCCCGACAGGGCCCAGTAGAGCCCGACAGAGCCCGACAGAGCCCGACAGAACCCGACAGAGCCTGACAGAGCCCAGTAGAGCCCGACAGAGCCCGACAGAGCCCGACAGAGCCCGACAGAGCCCGACAGAGCCCAGTAGAGCCCGACAGGGCCCGACAGGGCCCGACAGGGCCCAGTAGAGGCCGACAGAGCCCGACAGAGCCCAGTAGAGCCCAGTAGAGCCCGACAGAGCCTGACAGAGCCCGACAGAACCCGACAGAGCCCAACAGGGCCCGACAGACCCCGACAGAGCCCGACAGGGTCCGACAGGGCCCGACAGGGCCCGACAGGGCCCGACAGAGCCCAGTAGAGACCAGTAGAGCCCGACAGAGCCCGACAGAGCCCGACAGGGCCCGACAGAGCCCGACAGGGCCCGACAGAGCCCGACAGAGCCCGACAGGGCCCGACAGAGCCCGACAGAGCCCGACAGAGCCCAGTAGATCCCGACAGAGCCCGAAAGGGCCCGACAGGGCCCGACAGGGCCCGACAGAGCCCGACAGAGCCCAGTAGAGCCCAGTAGAGCCCGACAGAGCCCGACAGGGCCCGAAAGTGCCCGACAGAGCCCGACAGAGCCCGACAGGGCCCGACAGAGCCCGACAGAGCCCAGTAGAGCCCGACAGAGCCCGACAGGGCCCGACAGGGCCCGACAGGGCCCGACAGAGCCCGACAGAGCCCAGTAGAGCCCGACAGAGCCCGACAGAGCCCGACAGAGCCCGACAGGGCCCGAAAGTGCCCGACAGAGCCCGACAGAGCCCAGTAGAGCCCGACAGAGCCCAACAGAGACCGACAGAGCCCGACATAGCCCGACAGGGCCCGACAGAGCCCGACAGAGCCCGACAGAGCCCAGTAGAGCCCAGTTGAGCCCGACAGAGCCCGACAGAGCCCGACAGGGCTCGACAGGGCCCGACAGGGCCCAGTAGAGCCCGACAGAGCCCGACAGAGCCCGACAGAGCCCGACAGGGCCCGACAGGGCCCAGTAGAGCCCGACAGAGCCCGACAGAGCCCGACAGAGCCCGACAGGGCCCGACAGGGCCCGACAGAGCCCGACAGAGCCCGACAGGGCCCAGTAGAGCCCGACAGAGCCCGACAGAGCCCGACAGAGCCCGATAGAGCCCGACAGCGCCCAGTAGAGCCCGACAGAGCCCGACAGAGCCCGACAGGGCCCGACAGAGCCCGACAGAGCCCGACAGAGCCCGACAGGGCCCGACAGGGCCCAGTAGAGCCCGACAGAGCCCGACAGGGCCCGACAGAGCCCGACAGAGCCCGACAGAGCCCGACAGGGCCCGGCAGAGCCCGACAGAGCCCAGTAGAGCCCGACAGAGCCCGACAGAGCCCGACAGAGCCCGACAGAGCCCGACAGAGCCCAGTAGAGCCCGACAGAGCCCGACAGAGCCCGACAGAGCCCGACAGGGCCCAGTAGAGCCCGACAGAGCCCGACAGAGCCCGACAGAGCCCGACAGGGCCCGAAAGGGCCCGACAGGGCCCAGTAGAGCCCGACAGAGCCCGACAGAGCCCGACAGAACCCCCCAGAGTCCGACAGAGCCCGACAGAGCCCGACAGAACCCGACACAGCCCGACAGAGCCCAGTAGAGCCCGACAGAGCCCGACAGAGCCCGACAGAGCCCGACAGGGCCCAGTAGAGCTCGACAGAGCCTGACAGAGCCCGACAGAGCCCGACAGGGCCCGACAGGGCCCAGTAGAGCCCGACAGAGCCCGACAGAGCCCGACAGAGCCCGACAGAGCCCGACAGAACCCCCCAGAGCCCGACAGAGCCCGACACGGCCCGACAGGGCCCGACAGAGCCCGACAGAGCCCGACAGGGCCCAGTAGAGCCCGACAGAGCCCGACAGGGCCCGACAGGGTCCAGTAGATCCCGACAGAGCCCGACAGATCCAGACAGAGCCCGACAGAGCCCGACAGGGCCCAGTAGAGCCCGACAGAGCCCGACAGAGCCCGACAGAGCCCGACAGGGCCCGACAGGGCCCAGTAGAGCCCGACAGAGCCCGACAGAGCCCGACAGAGCCCGACAGGGCCCGACAGGGCCCGACAGAGCCCGACAGAGCCCGACAGGGCCCAGTAGAGCCCGACAGAGCCCGACAGAGCCCGACAGAGCCCGACAGGGCCCGACAGAGCCCGACAGGGCCCGACAGAGCCCGACATAGCCCGACGTAGCCCGACAGAGCCCGACAGAGCCCGACAGGGCCCGACAGGGCCCGACAGGGCCCGACAGGGCCCGACAGAGCCCGACAGAGCCCGACAGGGCCCGACAGAACCCGACAGAGCCCAGTAGAGCCCGACAGAGCCCGACAGAGCCCGACAGAGCCCGACAGAGCCCAGTAGAGCCCGACAGAGCCCGACAGAGCCCGACAGGGCCCGACAGGGCCCGACAGGGCCCAGTAAATCCCGACAGAGCCCGACAGAGCCCAACAGAGCCCGACAGAGCCCAGTAGAGCCCGACAGAGCCCGACAGAGCCCGACAGAGCCCGACAGAGCCCAGTAGAGACCGACAGGGCCCGACAGGGCCCAGTAGAGCCCGACAGAGCCCGACAGGGCCCGACAGGGCCCGACAGGGCCCAGTAGAGCCCGACAGTGCCCGACAGAGCCCGACAGAGCCCGACAGGGCCCGACAGGGCCCAACAGGGCCCGACAGAGCCCGACAGGGCCCAGTAGAGCCCGACAGAGCCTGACAGAGCCCGTCAGAGCCCGACAGAGCCCGACAGGGCCCAGTAGAGCCCGACAGAGCCCGACAGAGCCCGACAGAGCCCGACAGGGCCCGACAGGGCCCGACAGAGCCCGACAGAGCCCGACAGGGCCCGACAGAGCCCGACAGAGCCCGACAGGGCCCAGTAGAGCCCGACAGAGCCCGACAGAGCCCGACAGAGCCCGACAGGGCCCGACAGGGCCCGACAGAGCCCGACAGAGCCCGACAGGGCCCAGTAGAGCCCGACAGAGCCCGACAGAGCCCGACAGAGCCCGACAGGGCCCGACAGAGCCCGACAGAGCCCAGTAGAGCCCGACAGAGCCCGACAGAGCCCGACAGGGCCCAGTAGAGCCCAGTAGAGCCCGACAGAGCCCAGTAGAGCCCGACAGAGCCCGACAGAGCCCGACAGAGCCCGACAGAGCCCGACAGGGCCCGACAGGGCCCGACAGAGCCCGACAGAGCCCAGTAGAGCCCGACAGAGCCCGACAGAGCCCGACAGAGCCTGACAGGGCCCGACAGAGCCCGACAGAGCCCAGTAGAGCCCGACAGAGCCCGACAGAGCCCGACAGAGCCCGACAGAGCCCGACAGGGCCCGACAGAGCCCGACAGAGCCCGACAGGGCCCGACAGGGCCCAGTAGAGCCCAGTTGAGCCCGACAGAGCCCGACAGAGCCCGACAGAGCCCGACAGAGCCCGACAGAGCCCGACAGGGCCCGAAAGTGCCCGACAGAGCCCAGTAGAGCCCGACAGAGCCCAACAGAGACCGACAGAGCCCGACATAGCCCGACAGGGCCCGACAGAGCCCGACAGAGCCCGACAGAGCACGACAGAGCCCAGTAGAGCCCAGTTGAGCCCGACAGAGCCCGACAGAGCCCGACAGGGCTCGACAGGGCCCGACAGGGCCCAGTAGAGCCCGACAGAGCCCGACAGAGCCCGACAGAGCCCGACAGGGCCCGACAGGGCCCAGTAGAGCCCGACAGAGCCCGACAGAGCCCGACAGAGCCCGACAGGGCCCGACAGGGCCCGACAGGGCCCGACAGAGCCCGACAGGGCCCAGTAGAGCCCGACAGAGCCCGACAGAGCCCGACAGAGCCCGATAGAGCCCGACAGCGCCCAGTAGAGCCCGACAGAGCCCGACAGAGCCCGACAGGGCCCGACAGAGCCCGACAGGGCCCGACAGAGCCCGACAGAGCCCGACAGAGCCCGACAGGGCCCGACAGGGCCCAGTAGAGCCCGACAGAGCCCGACAGAGCCCGACAGAGCCCGACAGAGCCCGACAGAGCCCGACAGAGCCCAGTAGAGCCCGACAGAGCCCGACAGAGCCCGACAGAGCCCGACAGGGCCCAGTAGAGCCCGACAGAGCCCGACAGAGCCCGACAGGGCCCGAAAGGGCCCGACAGGGCCCAGTAGAGCCCGACAGAGCCCGACAGAGCCCGACAGAACCCCCCAGAGTCCGACAGAGCCCGACAGAGCCCGACAGAACCCGACACAGCCCGACAGAGCCCAGTAGAGCCCGACAGAGCCCGACAGAGCCCGACAGAGCCCGACAGGGCCCAGTAGAGCTCGACAGAGCCTGACAGAGCCCGACAGAGCCCGACAGGGCCCGACAGGGCCCAGTAGAGCCCGACAGAGCCCGACAGAGCCCGACAGAGCCTGACAGAGCCCGACAGAACCCCCCAGAGCCCGACAGAGCCCGACAGAGCCCGACAGGGCCCGACAGGGCCCGACAGAGCCCGACAGAGCCCGACAGGGCCCAGTAGAGCCCGACAGAGCCCGACAGGGCCCGACAGGGTCCAGTAGATCCCGACAGAGCCCGACAGATCCAGACAGAGCCCGACAGAGCCCGACAGGGCCCAGTAGAGCCCGACAGAGCCCGACAGAGCCCGACAGAGCCCGACAGGGCCCGACAGGGCCCAGTAGAGCCCGACAGAGCCCGACAGAGCCCGACAGAGCCCGACAGGGCCCGACAGGGCCCGACAGGGCCCGACAGAGCCCGACAGGGCCCAGTAGAGCCCGACAGAGCCCGACAGAGCCCGACAGAGCCCGACAGGGCCCGACAGAGCCCGACAGGGCCCGACAGAGCCCGACATAGCCCGACGTAGCCCGACAGAGCCCGACAGAGCCCGACAGAGCCCGACAGGGCCCGACAGGGCCCGACAGAGCCCGACAGGGCCCGACAGGGCCCGACAGGGCCCGACAGAGCCCGACAGAGCCCGACAGAGCCCGACAGGGCCCGACAGAACCCGACAGAGCCCAGTAGAGCCCGACAGAGCCCGACAGAGCCCGACAGAGCCCGACAGAGCCCAGTAGAGCCCGACAGAGCCCGACAGAGCCCGACAGGGCCCGACAGGGCCCGACAGGGCCCAGTAAATCCCGACAGAGCCCGACAGAGCCCAACAGATCCCGACAGAGCCCAGTAGAGCCCGACAGAGCCCGACAGAGCCCGACAGAGCCCAGTAGAGACCGACAGGGCCCGACAGGGCCCAGTAGAGCCCGACAGAGCCCGACAGGGCCCGACAGGGCCCGACAGGGCCCAGTAGAGCCCGACAGTGCCCGACAGAGCCCGACAGAGCCCGACAGGGCCCGACAGGGCCCAACAGGGCCCGACAGAGCCCGACAGGGCCCAGTAGAGCCCGACAGAGCCTGACAGAGCCCGTCAGAGCCCGACAGAGCCCGACAGGGCCCAGTAGAGCCCGACAGAGCCCGACAGAGCCCGACAGAGCCCGACAGGGCCCGACAGGGCCCGACAGAGCCCGACAGGGCCCGACAGGGCCCGACAGAGCCCGACAGAGCCCGACAGGGCCCAGTAGAGCCCGACAGAGCCCGACAGAGCCCGACAGAGCCCGACAGGGCCCGACAGGGCCCGACAGGGCCCAGTAGAGCCCGACAGAGCCCGACAGAGCCCGACAGAGCCCGACAGGGCCCGACAGAGCCCGACAGAGCCCAGTAGAGCCCGACAGAGCCCGACAGAGCCCGACAGGGCCCAGTAGAGCCCAGTAGAGCCCGACAGAGCCCAGTAGAGCCCGACAGAGCCCGACAGAGCCCGACAGAGCCCGACAGAGCCCGACAGGGCCCGACAGGGCCCGACAGAGCCCGACAGAGCCCAGTAGAGCCCGACAGAGCCCGACAGAGCCCGACAGAGCCTGACAGGGCCCGACAGAGCCCGACAGAGCCCAGTAGAGCCCGACAGAGCCCAACAGAGCCCGACAGAGCCCGACAGAGCCCGACAGGGCCCGACAGAGCCCGACAGAGCCCGACAGGGCCCAGTAGAGCCCAGTTGAGCCCGACAGAGCCCGACAGAGCCCGACAGGGCCCGACAGAGCCCGACAGGGCCCGACAGAGCCCGACAGAGCCCGACAGGGCCCGACAGGGCCCAGTAGAGCCCGACAGAGCCCGACAGGGCCCGACAGAGCCCGACAGAGCCCGACAGAGCCCGACAGGGCCCGGCAGAGCCCGACAGAGCCCAGTAGAGCCCGACAGAGCCCGACAGAGCCCGACAGAACCCGACAGAGCCCGACAGAGCCCAGTAGAGCCCGACAGAGCCCGACAGAGCCCGACAGAGCCCGACAGGGCCCAGTAGAGCCCGACAGAGCCCGACAGAGCCCGACAGAGCCCGACAGGGCCCGAAAGGGCCCGACAGGGCCCAGTAGAGCCCGACAGAGCCCGACAGAGCCCGACAGAACCCCCCAGAGTCCGACAGAGCCCGACAGAGCCCGACAGAACCCGACACAGCCCGACAGAGCCCAGTAGAGCCCGACAGGGCCCAGTAGAGCTCGACAGAGCCTGACAGAGCCCGACAGAGCCCGACAGGGCCCGACAGGGCCCAGTAGAGCCCGACAGAGCCCGACAGAGCCCGACAGAGGCCGACAGAGCCCGACAGAACCCCCCAGAGCCCGACAGAGCCCGACAGAGCCCGACAGGGCCCGACATGGCCCGACAGAGCCCGACAGAGCCCGACAGGGCCCAGTAGAGCCCGACAGAGCCCGACAGGGCCCGACAGGGTCCAGTAGATCCCGACAGAGCCCGACAGATCCAGACAGAGCCCGACAGAGCCCGACAGGGCCCAGTAGAGCCCGACAGAGCCCGACAGAGCCCGACAGAGCCCGACAGGGCCCGACAGGGCCCAGTAGAGCCCGACAGAGCCCGACAGAGCCCGACAGAGCCCGACAGGGCCCGACAGGGCCCGACAGAGCCCGACAGAGCCCGACAGGGCCCAGTAGAGCCCGACAGAGCCCGACAGAGCCCGACAGAGCCCGACAGGGCCCGACAGAGCCCGACAGGGCCCGACAGGGCCCGACATAGCCCGACGTAGCCCGACAGAGCCCGACAGAGCCCGACAGGGCCCGACAGGGCCCGACAGGGCCCGACAGGGCCCGACAGAGCCCGACAGGGCCCGACAGGGCCCGACAGAGCCCGACAGAGCCCGACAGAGCCCGACAGGGCCCGACAGAACCCGACAGAGCCCAGTAGAGCCCGACAGAGCCCGACAGAGCCCGACAGAGCCCGACAGAGCCCAGTAGAGCCCGACAGAGCCCGACAGAGCCCGACAGGGCCCGACAGGGCCCAGTAAATCCCGACAGAGCCCGACAGAGCCCAACAGAGCCCGACAGAGCCCAGTAGAGCCCGACAGAGCCCGACAGAGCCCGACAGAGCCCGACAGAGCCCAGTAGAGACCGACAGGGCCCGACAGGGCCCAGTAGAGCCCGACAGAGCCCGACAGGGCCCGACAGGGCCCGACAGGGCCCAGTAGAGCCCGACAGTGCCCGACAGAGCCCGACAGAGCCCGACAGGGCCCGACAGGGCCCGACAGGGCCCGACAGAGCCCGACAGGGCCCAGTAGAGCCCGACAGAGCCTGACAGAGCCCGTCAGAGCCCGACAGAGCCCGACAGGGCCCAGTAGAGCCCGACAGAGCCCGACAGAGCCCGACAGAGCCCGACAGGGCCCGACAGGGCCCGACAGAGCCCGACAGGGCCCGACAGGGCCCGACAGAGCCCGACAGAGCCCGACAGGGCCCGACAGAGCCCAGTAGAGCCCGACAGAGCCCGACAGAGCCCGACAGAGCCCGACAGAGCCCGACAGAGCCCGACAGAGCCCGACAGGGCCCAGTAGAGCCCAGTAGAGCCCGACAGAGCCCGGTAGAGCCCGACAGAGCCCGACAGAGCCCGACAGAGCCCGACAGGGCCCGACAGGGCCCGACAGAGCCCGACAGAGCCCGACAGGGCCCGACAGAGCCCAGTAGAGCCCGACAGAGCCCGACAGAGCCCGACAGAGCCTGACAGGGCCCAGTAGAGCCCGACAGAGCCCGACAGAGCCCGACAGAGCCCGACAGGGCCCGACAGGGCCCGACAGGGCCCGACAGAGCCCGACAGAACCCGACAGGGCCCAGTAGAGCCCGACAGAGCCCGACAGCGCCCGACAGAGCCCGACAGCGCCCGACAGAGCCCGACAGAGACCGACAGGGCCCGACAGAGCCCAGTAGAGCCCGACAGAGCCCGACAGAGCCCGACAGAGCCCGACAGGGCCCGACAGAGCCCGACAGAGCCCGACAGAGCCCGACAGGGCCCGACAGAGCCCGACAGAGCCCGACAGAGCCCGACAGGGCCCAGTAGAGCCCGACAGAGCCCGACAGAGCCCGACAGAGCCCGACAGGGCCCGACAGAGCCCGACAGGGCCCGACAAAGCCCAACAGGGCCCGACAGGGCCCGACAGAGCCCGACAGGGCCCGACATGGCCCGACAGAGCCCGACAGAGCCCGACAGAGCCCGACAGGGCCCGACAGAACCCGACAGAGCCCAGTAGAGCCCGACAGAGCCCGACAGAGCCCGACAGAGCCCAGTAGAGCCCGACAGAGCCCGACAGAGCCCGACAGGGCCCGACAGGGCCCGACAGGGCCCAGTAGAGCCCGACAGTGCCCGACAGAGCCCGACAGAGCCCAGTAGAGCTCGACAGGGCCCGACAGGGCCCGACAGAGCCCGACAGAGCCCGACAGGGCCCAGTAGAGCCCGACAGAGCCCGACAGAGCCCGACAGAACCCGACAGAGCCTGACAGAGCCCAGTAGAGCCCGACAGAGCCCGACAGAGCCCGACAGAGCCCGACAGAGCCCGACAGAGCCCAGTAGAGCCCGACAGGGCCCGACAGGGCCCGACAGGGCCCAGTAGAGGCCGACAGAGCCCGACAGAGCCCAGTAGAGCCCAGTAGAGCCCGACAGAGCCTGACAGAGCCCGACAGAACCCGACAGAGCCCAACAGGGCCCGACAGACCCCGACAGAGCCCGACAGGGTCCGACAGGGCCCGACAGGGCCCGACAGGGCCCGACAGAGCCCAGTAGAGACCAGTAGAGCCCGACAGAGCCCGACAGAGCCCGACAGGGCCCGACAGAGCCCGACAGGGCCCGACAGAGCCCGACAGAGCCCGACAGGGCCCGACAGAGCCCGACAGAGCCCGACAGAGCCCAGTAGATCCCGACAGAGCCCGAAAGGGCCCGACAGGGCCCGACAGGGCCCGACAGAGCCCGACAGAGCCCAGTAGAGCCCAGTAGAGCCCGACAGAGCCCGACAGGGCCCGAAAGTGCCCGACAGAGCCCGACAGAGCCCGACAGGGCCCGACAGAGCCCGACAGAGCCCAGTAGAGCCCGACAGAGCCCGACAGGGCCCGACAGGGCCCGACAGGGCCCGACAGAGCCCGACAGAGCCCAGTAGAGCCCGACAGAGCCCGACAGAGCCCGACAGAGCCCGACAGGGCCCGAAAGTGCCCGACAGAGCCCGACAGAGCCCAGTAGAGCCCGACAGAGCCCAACAGAGACCGACAGAGCCCGACATAGCCCGACAGGGCCCGACAGAGCCCGACAGAGCCCGACAGAGCCCAGTAGAGCCCAGTTGAGCCCGACAGAGCCCGACAGAGCCCGACAGGGCTCGACAGGGCCCGACAGGGCCCAGTAGAGCCCGACAGAGCCCGACAGAGCCCGACAGAGCCCGACAGGGCCCGACAGGGCCCAGTAGAGCCCGACAGAGCCCGACAGAGCCCGACAGAGCCCGACAGGGCCCGACAGGGCCCGACAGAGCCCGACAGAGCCCGACAGGGCCCAGTAGAGCCCGACAGAGCCCGACAGAGCCCGACAGAGCCCGATAGAGCCCGACAGCGCCCAGTAGAGCCCGACAGAGCCCGACAGAGCCCGACAGGGCCCGACAGAGCCCGACAGAGCCCGACAGAGCCCGACAGGGCCCGACAGGGCCCAGTAGAGCCCGACAGAGCCCGACAGGGCCCGACAGAGCCCGACAGAGCCCGACAGAGCCCGACAGGGCCCGGCAGAGCCCGACAGAGCCCAGTAGAGCCCGACAGAGCCCGACAGAGCCCGACAGAGCCCGACAGAGCCCGACAGAGCCCAGTAGAGCCCGACAGAGCCCGACAGAGCCCGACAGAGCCCGACAGGGCCCAGTAGAGCCCGACAGAGCCCGACAGAGCCCGACAGAGCCCGACAGGGCCCGAAAGGGCCCGACAGGGCCCAGTAGAGCCCGACAGAGCCCGACAGAGCCCGACAGAACCCCCCAGAGTCCGACAGAGCCCGACAGAGCCCGACAGAACCCGACACAGCCCGACAGAGCCCAGTAGAGCCCGACAGAGCCCGACAGAGCCCGACAGAGCCCGACAGGGCCCAGTAGAGCTCGACAGAGCCTGACAGAGCCCGACAGAGCCCGACAGGGCCCGACAGGGCCCAGTAGAGCCCGACAGAGCCCGACAGAGCCCGACAGAGCCCGACAGAGCCCGACAGAACCCCCCAGAGCCCGACAGAGCCCGACACGGCCCGACAGGGCCCGACAGAGCCCGACAGAGCCCGACAGGGCCCAGTAGAGCCCGACAGAGCCCGACAGGGCCCGACAGGGTCCAGTAGATCCCGACAGAGCCCGACAGATCCAGACAGAGCCCGACAGAGCCCGACAGGGCCCAGTAGAGCCCGACAGAGCCCGACAGAGCCCGACAGAGCCCGACAGGGCCCGACAGGGCCCAGTAGAGCCCGACAGAGCCCGACAGAGCCCGACAGAGCCCGACAGGGCCCGACAGGGCCCGACAGAGCCCGACAGAGCCCGACAGGGCCCAGTAGAGCCCGACAGAGCCCGACAGAGCCCGACAGAGCCCGACAGGGCCCGACAGAGCCCGACAGGGCCCGACAGAGCCCGACATAGCCCGACGTAGCCCGACAGAGCCCGACAGAGCCCGACAGGGCCCGACAGGGCCCGACAGGGCCCGACAGGGCCCGACAGAGCCCGACAGAGCCCGACAGGGCCCGACAGAACCCGACAGAGCCCAGTAGAGCCCGACAGAGCCCGACAGAGCCCGACAGAGCCCGACAGAGCCCAGTAGAGCCCGACAGAGCCCGACAGAGCCCGACAGGGCCCGACAGGGCCCGACAGGGCCCAGTAAATCCCGACAGAGCCCGACAGAGCCCAACAGAGCCCGACAGAGCCCAGTAGAGCCCGACAGAGCCCGACAGAGCCCGACAGAGCCCGACAGAGCCCAGTAGAGACCGACAGGGCCCGACAGGGCCCAGTAGAGCCCGACAGAGCCCGACAGGGCCCGACAGGGCCCGACAGGGCCCAGTAGAGCCCGACAGTGCCCGACAGAGCCCGACAGAGCCCGACAGGGCCCGACAGGGCCCAACAGGGCCCGACAGAGCCCGACAGGGCCCAGTAGAGCCCGACAGAGCCTGACAGAGCCCGTCAGAGCCCGACAGAGCCCGACAGGGCCCAGTAGAGCCCGACAGAGCCCGACAGAGCCCGACAGAGCCCGACAGGGCCCGACAGGGCCCGACAGGGCCCGACAGGGCCCGACAGAGCCCGACAGAGCCCGACAGGGCCCGACAGAGCCCGACAGAGCCCGACAGGGCCCAGTAGAGCCCGACAGAGCCCGACAGAGCCCGACAGAGCCCGACAGGGCCCGACAGGGCCCGACAGAGCCCGACAGAGCCCGACAGGGCCCAGTAGAGCCCGACAGAGCCCGACAGAGCCCGACAGAGCCCGACAGGGCCCGACAGAGCCCGACAGAGCCCAGTAGAGCCCGACAGAGCCCGACAGAGCCCGACAGGGCCCAGTAGAGCCCAGTAGAGCCCGACAGAGCCCAGTAGAGCCCGACAGAGCCCGACAGAGCCCGACAGAGCCCGACAGAGCCCGACAGGGCCCGACAGGGCCCGACAGAGCCCGACAGAGCCCAGTAGAGCCCGACAGAGCCCGACAGAGCCCGACAGAGCCTGACAGGGCCCGACAGAGCCCGACAGAGCCCAGTAGAGCCCGACAGAGCCCGACAGAGCCCGACAGAGCCCGACAGAGCCCGACAGGGCCCGACAGAGCCCGACAGAGCCCGACAGGGCCCGACAGGGCCCAGTAGAGCCCAGTTGAGCCCGACAGAGCCCGACAGAGCCCGACAGAGCCCGACAGAGCCCGACAGAGCCCGACAGGGCCCGAAAGTGCCCGACAGAGCCCAGTAGAGCCCGACAGAGCCCAACAGAGACCGACAGAGCCCGACATAGCCCGACAGGGCCCGACAGAGCCCGACAGAGCCCGACAGAGCACGACAGAGCCCAGTAGAGCCCAGTTGAGCCCGACAGAGCCCGACAGAGCCCGACAGGGCTCGACAGGGCCCGACAGGGCCCAGTAGAGCCCGACAGAGCCCGACAGAGCCCGACAGAGCCCGACAGGGCCCGACAGGGCCCAGTAGAGCCCGACAGAGCCCGACAGAGCCCGACAGAGCCCGACAGGGCCCGACAGGGCCCGACAGGGCCCGACAGAGCCCGACAGGGCCCAGTAGAGCCCGACAGAGCCCGACAGAGCCCGACAGAGCCCGATAGAGCCCGACAGCGCCCAGTAGAGCCCGACAGAGCCCGACAGAGCCCGACAGGGCCCGACAGAGCCCGACAGGGCCCGACAGAGCCCGACAGAGCCCGACAGAGCCCGACAGGGCCCGACAGGGCCCAGTAGAGCCCGACAGAGCCCGACAGAGCCCGACAGAGCCCGACAGAGCCCGACAGAGCCCGACAGAGCCCAGTAGAGCCCGACAGAGCCCGACAGAGCCCGACAGAGCCCGACAGGGCCCAGTAGAGCCCGACAGAGCCCGACAGAGCCCGACAGAGCCCGACAGGGCCCGAAAGGGCCCGACAGGGCCCAGTAGAGCCCGACAGAGCCCGACAGAGCCCGACAGAACCCCCCAGAGTCCGACAGAGCCCGACAGAGCCCGACAGAACCCGACACAGCCCGACAGAGCCCAGTAGAGCCCGACAGAGCCCGACAGAGCCCGACAGAGCCCGACAGGGCCCAGTAGAGCTCGACAGAGCCTGACAGAGCCCGACAGAGCCCGACAGGGCCCGACAGGGCCCAGTAGAGCCCGACAGAGCCCGACAGAGCCCGACAGAGCCCGACAGAGCCCGACAGAACCCCCCAGAGCCCGACAGAGCCCGACAGAGCCCGACAGGGCCCGACAGGGCCCGACAGAGCCCGACAGAGCCCGACAGGGCCCAGTAGAGCCCGACAGAGCCCGACAGGGCCCGACAGGGTCCAGTAGATCCCGACAGAGCCCGACAGATCCAGACAGAGCCCGACAGAGCCCGACAGGGCCCAGTAGAGCCCGACAGAGCCCGACAGAGCCCGACAGAGCCCGACAGGGCCCGACAGGGCCCAGTAGAGCCCGACAGAGCCCGACAGAGCCCGACAGAGCCCGACAGGGCCCGACAGGGCCCGACAGGGCCCGACAGAGCCCGACAGGGCCCAGTAGAGCCCGACAGAGCCCGACAGAGCCCGACAGAGCCCGACAGGGCCCGACAGAGCCCGACAGGGCCCGACAGAGCCCGACATAGCCCGACGTAGCCCGACAGAGCCCGACAGAGCCCGACAGAGCCCGACAGGGCCCGACAGGGCCCGACAGAGCCCGACAGGGCCCGACAGGGCCCGACAGGGCCCGACAGAGCCCGACAGAGCCCGACAGAGCCCGACAGGGCCCGACAGAACCCGACAGAGCCCAGTAGAGCCCGACAGAGCCCGACAGAGCCCGACAGAGCCCGACAGAGCCCAGTAGAGCCCGACAGAGCCCGACAGAGCCCGACAGGGCCCGACAGGGCCCGACAGGGCCCAGTAAATCCCGACAGAGCCCGACAGAGCCCAACAGATCCCGACAGAGCCCAGTAGAGCCCGACAGAGCCCGACAGAGCCCGACAGAGCCCAGTAGAGACCGACAGGGCCCGACAGGGCCCAGTAGAGCCCGACAGAGCCCGACAGGGCCCGACAGGGCCCGACAGGGCCCAGTAGAGCCCGACAGTGCCCGACAGAGCCCGACAGAGCCCGACAGGGCCCGACAGGGCCCAACAGGGCCCGACAGAGCCCGACAGGGCCCAGTAGAGCCCGACAGAGCCTGACAGAGCCCGTCAGAGCCCGACAGAGCCCGACAGGGCCCAGTAGAGCCCGACAGAGCCCGACAGAGCCCGACAGAGCCCGACAGGGCCCGACAGGGCCCGACAGAGCCCGACAGGGCCCGACAGGGCCCGACAGAGCCCGACAGAGCCCGACAGGGCCCAGTAGAGCCCGACAGAGCCCGACAGAGCCCGACAGAGCCCGACAGGGCCCGACAGGGCCCGACAGGGCCCAGTAGAGCCCGACAGAGCCCGACAGAGCCCGACAGAGCCCGACAGGGCCCGACAGAGCCCGACAGAGCCCAGTAGAGCCCGACAGAGCCCGACAGAGCCCGACAGGGCCCAGTAGAGCCCAGTAGAGCCCGACAGAGCCCAGTAGAGCCCGACAGAGCCCGACAGAGCCCGACAGAGCCCGACAGAGCCCGACAGGGCCCGACAGGGCCCGACAGAGCCCGACAGAGCCCAGTAGAGCCCGACAGAGCCCGACAGAGCCCGACAGAGCCTGACAGGGCCCGACAGAGCCCGACAGAGCCCAGTAGAGCCCGACAGAGCCCAACAGAGCCCGACAGAGCCCGACAGAGCCCGACAGGGCCCGACAGAGCCCGACAGAGCCCGACAGGGCCCAGTAGAGCCCAGTTGAGCCCGACAGAGCCCGACAGAGCCCGACAGGGCCCGACAGGGCCCGACAGGGCCCAGTAGAGCCCGACAGAGCCCGACAGAGCCCGACAGAGCCCGACAGGGCCCGACAGGGCCCAGTAGAGCCCGACAGAGCCCGACAGAGCCCGACAGAGCCCGACAGGGCCCGACAGGGCCCGACAGAGCCCGACAGGGCCCAGTAGAGCCCGACAGAGCCCGACAGAGCCCGACAGAGCCCGACAGCGCCCAGTAGAGCCCGACAGAGCCCGACAGAGCCCGACAGGGCCCGACAGGGCCCGACAGGGCCCGACAGAGCCCGACAGGGCCCGACAGGGCCCAGTAGAGCCCGACAGAGCCCGACAGAGCCCGACAGAGCCCGACAGGGCCCGACAGGGCCCGACAGGGCCCGACAGGGCCCAGTAGAGCCCGACAGAGCCCGACAGAGCCCGACAGAGCCCGATAGGGCCCAGTAGAGCCCGACAGAGCCCGACAGAGCCCGACAGAGCCCGACAGGGCCCGACAGGGCCCGACAGAGCCCGACAGGGCCCAGTAGAGCCCGACAGAGCCCGACAGAGCCCGACAGAGCCCGACAGCGCCCAGTAGAGCCCGACAGAGCCCGACAGAGCCCGACAGGGCCCGACAGAGCCCGACAGGGCCCGACAGAGCCCGACAGAGCCCGACAGGGCCCAGTAGAGCCCGACAGAGCCCGACAGGGCCCGACAGAGCCCGACAGAGCCCGACAGAGCCCGACAGGGCCCGGCAGAGCCCGACAGAGCCCGACAGAGCCCAGTAGAGCCCGACAGAGCCCGACAGAGCCCGACAGAACCCGACAGAGCCCGACAGAGCCCAGTAGAGCCCGACAGAGCCCGACAGAGCCCGACAGAGCCCGACAGGGCCCAGTAGAGCCCGACAGAGCCCGACAGAGCCCGACAGAGCCCGACAGGGCCCGAAAGGGCCCGACAGGGCCCAGTAGAGCCCGACAGAGCCCGACAGAGCCCGACAGAACCCCGCAGAGTCCGACAGAGCCCGACAGAGCCCGACAGAACCCGACACAGCCCGACAGAGCCCAGTAGAGCCCGACAGAGCCCGAAAGAGCCCGACAGAGCCCGACAGGGCCCAGTAGAGCTCGACAGAGCCTGACAGAGCCCGACAGAGCCCTACAGGGCCCGACAGGGCCCAGTAGAGCCCGACAGAGCCCGACAGAGCCCGACAGAGGCCGACAGAGCCCGACAGAACCCCCCAGAGCCCGACAGAGCCCGACAGAGCCCGACAGGGCCCGACAGGGCCCGACAGAGCCCGACAGAGCCCGACAGGGCCCAGTAGAGCCCGACAGAGCCCGACAGGGCCCGACAGGGTCCAGTAGATCCCGACAGAGCCCGACAGATCCAGACAGAGCCCGACAGAGCCCGACAGGGCCCAGTAGAGCCCGACAGAGCCCGACAGGGCCCGACAGGGCCCGACAGGGCCCAGTAGAGCCCGACAGAGCCCGACAGAGCCCGACAGAGCCCGACAGGGCCGACAGGGCCCGACAGAGCCCGACAGAGCCCGACAGGGCCCAGTAGAGCCCGACAGAGCCCGACAGAGCCCGACAGAGCCCGACAGGGCCCGACAGAGCCCGACAGGGCCCGACAGGGCCCGACATAGCCCGACGTAGCCCGACAGAGCCCGACAGAGCCCGACAGGGCCCGACAGGGCCCGACAGGGCCCGACAGGGCCCGACAGAGCCCGACAGAGCCCGACAGGGCCCGACAGAACCCGACAGAGCCCAGTAGAGCCCGACAGAGCCCGACAGAGCCCAGTAGAGCCCGACAGAGCCCGACAGAGCCCGACAGGGCCCGACAGGGCCCAGTAAATCCCGACAGAGCCCGACAGAGCCCAACAGAGCCCGACAGAGCCCAGTAGAGCCGACAGAGCCCGACAGAGCCCGACAGAGCCCGACAGAGCCCAGTAGAGACCGACAGGGCCCGACAGGGCCCAGTAGAGCCCGACAGAGCCCGACAGGGCCCGACAGGGCCCGACAGGGCCCAGTAGAGCCCGACAGTGCCCGACAGAGCCCGACAGAGCCCGACAGGGCCCGACAGGGCCCAACAGGGCCCGACAGAGCCCGACAGGGCCCAGTAGAGCCCGACAGAGCCTGACAGAGCCCGTCAGAGCCCGACAGAGCCCGACAGGGCCCAGTAGAGCCCGACAGAGCCCGACAGAGCCCGACAGAGCCGACAGGGCCCGACAGGGCCCGACAGAGCCCGACAGGGCCCGACAGGGCCCGACAGAGCCCGACAGAGCCCGACAGGGCCCAGTAGAGCCCGACAGAGCCCGACAGAGCCCGACAGGGCCCGACAGGGCCCGACAGAGCCCGACAGAGCCCGACAGGGCCCAGTAGAGCCCCGACAGAGCCCGACAGAGCCCGACAGAGCCCGACAGGGCCCGACAGAGCCCGACAGAGCCCAGTAGAGCCCGACAGAGCCCGACAGAGCCCGACAGAGCCCGACAGAGCCCGACAGGGCCCAGTAGAGCCCAGTAGAGCCCGACAGAGCCCAGTAGAGCCCGACAGAGCCAGACAGAGCCCGACAGAGCCCGACAGAGCCCGACAGGGCCCGACAGGGCCCGACAGAGCCCGACAGAGCCCAGTAGAGCCCGACAGAGCCCGACAGAGCCCGACAGAGCCTGACAGGGCCCGACAGAGCCCGACAGAGCCCAGTAGAGCCCGACAGAGCCCGACAGAGCCCGACAGAGCCCGACAGAGCCCGACAGGGCCCGACAGAGCCCGACAGAGCCCGACAGGGCCCGACAGGGCCCAGTAGAGCCCAGTTGAGCCCGACAGAGCCCGACAGAGCCCGACAGGGCCCGACAGGGCCCGACAGGGCCCAGTAGAGCCCGACAGAGCCCGACAGAGCCCGACAGAGCCCGACAGGGCCCGACAGGGCCCAGTAGAGCCCGACAGAGCCCGACAGAGCCCGACAGAGCCCGACAGAGCCCGACAGGCCCGACAGGGCCCAGTAGAGCCCGACAGAGCCCGACAGAGCCCGACAGAGCCCGACAGCGCCCAGTAGAGCCCGACAGAGCCCGACAGGGCCCGACAGGGCCCGACAGAGCCCGACAGGGCCCGACAGGGCCCAGTAGAGCCCGACAGAGCCCGACAGAGCCCGACAGAGCCCGACAGGGCCCGACAGGGCCCGACAGGGCCCGACAGGGCCCAGTAGAGCCCGACAGAGCCCGACAGAGCCCGACAGAGCCCGACAGGGCCCGATAGGGCCCAGTAGAGCCCGACAGAGCCCGACAGAGCCCGACAGAGCCCGACAGAGCCCGACAGGGCCCGACAGGGCCCGACAGGGCCCAGTAGAGCCCGACAGAGCCCGACAGAGCCCGACAGGGCCCGACAGAGCCCGACAGAGCCCGACAGAGCCCGACAGAGCCCGACATAGCCCGACAGAGCCCGACAGGCCCGACAGGGCCCGACAGGGCCCGACAGGGCCCGACAGGGCCCGACAGGGCCCGACAGAGCCCGACAGGGCCCGACAGAGCCCGACAGGGCCCGACAGAGCCCGACAGAACCCGACAGAGCCCGACAGAGCCCGACAGAGCCCGACAGAACCCGACAGAGCCCACAGAGCCCAGTAGAGCCCGACAGGGCCCGACAGGGCCCGACAGAGCCCAGTAGAGCCCAGTAGAGCCCGACAGAGCCCGACAGAGCCCGCCAGGGCCCGAAAGTGCCCGACAGAGCCCGACAGAGCCCGAAAGAGCCCGACAGAGCCCGACAGAGCCCAGTAGAGCCCGACAGAGCACGACAGAGCCCGACAGAGCCCGACAGAGACCGACAGGGCCCGACAGGGCCCGACAGAGCCCAGTAGAGCCCGACAGAGCCCGACAGAGCCCGACAGAGCCCGACAGGGCCCAGTAGAGCCCAGTAGAGCCCGACAGAGCCCGGTAGAGCCCGACAGAGCCCGACAGAGCCCGACAGAGCCCGACAGGGCCCGACAGGGCCCGACAGGCCCGACAGGGCCCGACAGAGCCCAGTAGAGCCCGACAGAGCCCGACAGAGCCCGACAGGGCCCGACAGAGCCCGACAGAGCCCAGTAGAGCCCGACAGAGCCCGACAGGGCCCGACAGAGCCCGACAGAGCCCGACAGGGCCCGACAGGGCCCGACAGGGCCCGACAGAGCCCAGTAGAGCCCAGTTGAGCCCGACAGAGCCCGACAGAGCCCGACAGGGGCCGACAGGGCCCGACAGGGCCAGTAGAGCCCGACAGAGCCCGACAGAGCCCGACAGGGCCCGACAGGGCCCAGTAGAGCCCGACAGAGCCCGACAGAGCCCGACAGAGCCCGACAGGGCCCGACAGGGCCCGACAGGGCCCGACAGAGCCCGACAGAACCCGACAGGGCCCAGTAGAGCCCGACAGAGCCCGACAGAGCCCGACAGAGCCCGACAGCGCCCGACAGAGCCCGACAGAGCCCGACAGGGCCCGAAAGTGCCCGACAGAGCCCGACAGAGCCCGAAAGAGCCCGACAGAGCCCGACAGAGCCCAGTAGAGCCAGACAGAGCACGACAGAGCCCGACAGAGCCCGACAGAGCCCGACAGGGCCCGACAGAGCCCGACAGAGCCCAGTAGAGCCCGACAGAGCCCGACAGAGCCCGACAGAGCCCGACAGGCCCAGTAGAGCCCAGTAGAGCCCGACAGAGCCCAGTAGAGCCCGACAGAGCCCGACAGAGCCCGACAGAGCCTGACAGGGCCCGACAGGGCCCGACAGAGCCCGACAGGAGCCCGACAGAGCCCAGTAGAGCCCGACAGAGCCCGACAGAGCCCGACAGAGCCTGACAGGGGCCCGACAGAGCCCGACAGAGCCCAGTAGAGCCCGACAGAGCCCAACAGAGCCCGACAGAGCCCGACAGAGCCCGACAGGGCCCGACAGGGCCCGACAGAGCCCGACAGGCCCGACAGAGCCCAGTAGAGCCCAGTTGAGCCCGACAGAGCCCGACAGAGCCCGACAGGGCCCGACAGGGCCCGACAGGGCCCAGTAGAGCCCGACAGAGCCCGACAGAGCCCGACAGAGCCGACAGGGCCCAGTAGAGCCCGACAGAGCCCGACAGAGCCCGACAGAGCCCGACAGGGCCCGACAGGGCCCGACAGAGCCCGACAGAACCCGACAGGGCCCAGTAGAGCCCGACAGAGCCCGACAGAGCCCGACAGAGCCCGACAGCGCCCAGTAGAGCCCGACAGAGCCCGACAGAGCCCGACAGGGCCCGACAGGGCCCGACAGGGCCCGACAGAGCCCGACAGGGCCCGACAGAGCCCGACAGAGCCCGACAGGGCCCGACAGGGCCCAGTAGAGCCCGACAGAGCCCGACAGAGCCCGACAGAGCCCGACAGGGCCCGACAGGGCCCGACAGGGCCCGACAGGGCCCGACAGAGCCCGACAGGGCCCAGTAGAGCCCGACAGAGCCCGACAGAGCCCGACAGAGCCCGACAGGGCCCGATAGGGCCCAGTAGAGCCCGACAGAGCCCGACAGAGCCCGACAGAGCCCGACAGGGCCCGACAGGGCCCGACAGAGCCCGACAGGGCCCAGTAGAGCCCGACAGAGCCCGACAGAGCCCGACAGAGCCCGACAGGGCCCGACAGAGCCCGACAGAGCCCGACAGAGCCCGAGAGAGCCCGACAGAGCCCGACAGAGCCCGACAGATCCCGACAGGGCCCGACAGAGCCCGACAGGGCCCGACAGGGCCCGACAGAGCCCGACAGGGCCCGACATGGCCCGACAGAGCCCGACAGAGCCCGACAGAGCCCGACAGGGCCCGACAGAACCCGACAGAGCCCAGTAGAGCCCGACAGAGCCCGACAGAGCCCGACAGAGCCCAGTAGAGCCCGACAGAGCCCGACAGAGCCCGACAGGGCCCGACAGGGCCCGACAGGGCCCAGTAGAGCCCGACAGAGCCCGACAGAGCCCAACAGAGCCCGACAGAGCCCAGTAGAGCCCGACAGAGCCCGACAGAGCCCGACAGAGCCCGACAGAGCCCGACAGAGCCCAGTAGAGCCCGACAGGCCCGACAGGGCCCAGTAGAGCCGACAGAGCCCGACAGGGCCCGACAGGGCCCGACAGGGCCCAGTAGAGCCCGACAGAGCCCGACAGAGCCCAACAGAACCCGACAGAGCCCGACAGAGCCCAGTAGAGCCCGACAGAGCCCGACAGAGCCGACAGAGCCCGACAGGGCCCGACAGGGCCTGACAGAACCCGACAGAGCCCGACAGAGCCCGACAGAGCCCGACAGAGCCCGACAGGGCCCAGTATAGCCCGACAGAGCCCGACAGAGCCCGACAGGGCCCGACAGGGCCCGACAGGGCCCGACAGGGCCCAGTAGAGCCCGACAGAGCCCGACAGAGCCCGACAGAGCCCGACAGGGCCCGACAGGGCCCGACAGAGCTCGACAGGGCCCGACAGAGCCCGACAGAACCCGACAGAGCCCGACAGAGCCCGACAGAGCCCGACAGGGCCCGACAGAGCCCGACAGAACCCGACAGAGCCCGACAGAGCCCGACAGAGCCCGACAGGGCCCGACAGGGCCCAGTAGAGCCCGACAGAGCCCGACAGAGCCCGACAGAGCCCGACAGGGCCCGACAGGGCCCGACAGAGCCCGACAGGGCCCAGTAGAGCCCGACAGAGCCCGACAGAGCCCGACAGAGCCCGACAGAGCCCGACTGCGCCCAGTAGAGCCCGACAGAGCCCGACAGAGCCCGACAGGGCCGACAGGGCCCGACAGGGCCCGACAGAGCCCGACAGTACCCGACAGAGCCCGACAGAGCCCGACAGAGCCCGACAGAGCCCGACAGAGCCCGACAGGGCCCGACAGGGCCCGACAGAGCCCGACAGAACCCGGACAGAGCCCGACAGAGCCCGACAGAGCCCAGTAGAAGCCCGACAGGGCCCGACAGGGCCCGACAGAGCCCAGTAGAGCCCAGTAGAGCCCGACAGAGCCCGACAGAGCCCGACAGGGCCCGAAAGTGCCCGACAGAGCCCGACAGAGCCCGAAAGAGTCCGACAAAGCCCAACAGAGCCCAGTAGAGCCCGACAGAGCACGACAGAGCCCGACAGAGCCCGACAGAGCCCGACAGGGCCCGACAGAGCCCGACAGAGCCCAGTAGAGCCCGACAGAGCCCGACAGAGCCCGACAGAGCCCGACAGGGCCCAGTAGAGCCCAGTAGAGCCCGACAGAGCCCAGTAGAGCCCGACAGAGCCCGACAGAGCCCGACAGAGCCCGACAGAGCCCCGACAGGGCCGACAGGGCTCGACAGAGCCCGACAGAGCCCAGTAGAGCCCGACAGAGCCCCGACAGAGCCCGACAGAGCCTGACAGGGCCCGACAGAGCCCGACAGAGCCCAGTAGAGCCCGACAGAGCCCAACAGAGCCCGACAGAGCCCGACAGAGCCCGACAGAGCCCGACAGGGCCCGACAGAGCCCGACAGAGCCCGACAGGGCCCGACAGAGCCCAGTAGAGCCCAGTTGAGCCCGATAGAGCCCGACAGGGCCCGACAGGGCCCGACAGGGCCCAGTAGAGCCCGACAGAGCCCGACAGAGCCGACAGAGCCCGACAGGGCCCGACAGGGCCCAGTAGAGCCCGACAGAGCCCGACAGAGCCCGACAGAGCCCGACAGGGCCCGACAGGGCCCGACACGGCCCGACAGAGCCCGACAGGGCCCAGTAGAGCCCAACAGAGCCCGACAGAGCCCGACAGGGCCCGACAGGGCCCGACAGGGCCCGACAGAGCCCGACAGAGCCCGACAGGGCCCAGTAGAGCCCGACAGAGCCCGACAGAGCCCGACAGGGCCCGACAGGGCCCGACAGGGCCCGACAGAGCCCGACAGGGCCCGACAGGGCCCAGTAGAGCCCGACAGAGCCCGACAGAGCCCGACAAAGCCCGACAGGGCCCGATAGGGCCCAGTAGAGCCCGACAGAGCCCGACAGAGCCCGACAGAGCCCGACAGGGCCCGACAGGGCCCGACAGAGCCCGACAGGGCCCAGTAGAGCCCGACAGAGCCCGACAGAGCCCGACAGAGCCCGACAGGGCCCGACAGGGCCCGACAGAGCCCGACAGAGCCCGACAGAGCCCGACATAGCCCGACAGAGCCCGACAGAGCCCGACAGATCCCGACAGAGCCCGACAGGGCCCGACAGAGCCCGACAGGGCCCAACAGAGCCCGACAGAGCCCGACAGAGCCCGACAGAACCCGACAGAGCCCAGTAGAGCCCGACAGGGCCCGACAGGGCCCGACAGAGCCCAGTAGAGCCCAGTAGAGCCCGACAGAGCCCGACAGAGCCCGACAGGGCCCGACAGGGCCCGACAGAGCCCGACAGAGCCCGACAGAGCCCGACAGAGCCCGACAGAGCCCAGTAGAGCCCGACAGAGCACGACAGAGCCCGACAGAGCCCGACAGGGCCCGACAGAGCCCGACAGAGCCCAGTAGAGCCCGACAGAGCCCGACAGAGCCCGACAGAGCCCGACAGGGCCCAGTAGAGCCCAGTAGAGCCCGACAGAGCCCGGTAGAGCCCGACAGAGCCCGACAGAGCCCGACATGGCCCGACAGGGCCCGACAGGGCCCGAAAGGGCCCGACAGGGCCCGACAGAGCCCAGTAGAGCCCGACAGAGCCCGACAGGGCCCAGTAGAGCCCAGTAGAGCCCGACAGATCCCAGTAGAGCCCGACAGAGCCCGACAGAGCCCGACAGGGCCCGACAGAGCCCGACAGAGCCCGACAGAGCCCGACAGGGCCCGACAGAGCCCGACAGGGCCCAGTAGAGCCCGACAGAGCCCGGCAGAGCCCGACAGAGCCCGACAGAGCCCAGTAGAGCCCGACAGAGCCCGACAGAGCCCGACAGGGCCCGACAGAGCCCGACAGAGCCCGACAGAGCCCGACAGGGCCCAGTAGAGCCCGACAGAGCCCGACAGAGCCCGACAGAGCCCGACAGGGCCCGACAGAGCCCGACAGAGCCCGACAGAGCCCGACAGGGCCCAGTATAGCCCGACAGAGCCCGACAGAGCCCGACAGGGCCCGACAGGGCCCGACAGAGCCCGACAGAGCCCGACAGAGCCCGACAGAGCCCGACAGAGCCCAGTAGAGCCCGACAGAGCCCGACAGAGCCCGACAGGGCCCGACAGGGCCCGACAGGGCCCAGTAGAGCCCAGTAGAGCCCGACAGAGCCCGACAGAGCCCGACAGAGCCCGACAGGGCCCGACAGAGCCCGACAGAGCCCGACAGAGCCCGACAGAGCCCGACAGAGCCCGACAGAGCCCGACAGGGCCCGACAGAGCCCGACAGGGCCCGACAGAGCCCGACAGAACCCGACAGAGCCCGACAGAGCCCGACAGAGCCCGACAGAACCCGACAGAGCCCGACAGAGCCCAGTAGAGCCCGACAGGGCCCGACAGAGCCCGACAGGGCCCGACAGGGCCCGACAGAGCCCGACAGAGCCCAGTAGAGCCCGACAGGGCCCGACAGGGCCCGACAGAGCCCAGTAGAGCCCAGTAGAGCCCGACAGAGCCCGACAGAGCCCGACAGGGCCCGAAAGTGCCCGACAGAGCCCGACAGAGCCCGAAAGAGCCCGACAGAGCCCGACAGAGCCCAGTAGAGCCCGACAGAGCACGACAGAGCCCGACAGAGCCCGACAGAGCCCGACAGGGCCCGACAGAGCCCGACAGAGCCCAGTAGAGCCCGACAGAGCCCGACAGAGCCCGACAGAGCCCGACAGGGCCCAGTAGAGCCCAGTAGAGCCCGACAGAGCCCGGTAGAGCCCGACAGAGCCCGACAGAGCCCGACAGGGCCTGATAGGGCCCGACAGAGCCCGAAAGGGCCCGACAGGGCCCGACAGAGCCCAGTAGAGCCCGACAGAGCCCGACAGGGCCCAGTAGAGCCCAGTAGAGCCCGACAGATCCCAGTAGAGCCCGACAGAGCCCGACAGAGCCCGACAGGGCCCGACAGAGCCCGACAGAGCCCGACAGAGCCCGACAGGGCCCGACAGAGCCCGACAGGGCCCAGTAGAGCCCGACAGAGCCCGGCAGAGCCCGACAGAGCCCGACAGAGCCCAGTAGAGCCCGACAGAGCCCGACAGAGCCCGACAGGGCCCGACAGAGCCCGACAGAGCCCGACAGAGCCCGACAGGGCCCAGTAGAGCCCGACAGAGCCCGACAGAGCCCGACAGAGCCCGACAGAGCCCGACAGGGCCCGACAGGGCCCGACAGAGCCCGACAGGGCCCAGTATAGCCCGACAGAGCCCGACAGAGCCCGACAGGGCCCGACAGGGCCCGACAGGGCCCGACAGAGACCGACAGAGCCCGACAGAGACCGACAGAGCCCGACAGAGCCCAGTAGAGCCCGACAGAGCCCGACAGAGCCCGACAGAGCCCGACAGGGCCCGACAGGGCCCGACAGGGCCCAGTAGAGCCCAGTAGAGCCCGACAGAGCCCGACAGAGCCCGACAGAGCCCGACAGGGCCCGACAGGGCCCGACAGGGCCCAGTAGAGCCCAGTAGAGCCCGACAGAGCCCAGTAGAGCCCGACAGAGCCCGACAGAGCCCGACAGAGCCCAGTAGAGCCCGACAGAGCCCGACAGAGCCCGACAGAGCCCGACAGGGCCCGACAGGGCCCGACAGGGCCCAGTAGAGCCCGACAGAGCCCGACAGAGCCCAACAGAGCCTGACAGGGCCCAGTAGAGCCCGACAGGGCCCGACCGGGCCCAGTAGAGCCCGACAGAGCCCGACAGGGCCCGACAGAGCCCGACAGGGCCCAGTAGAGCCCGACAGAGCCCGACAGAGCCCGACAGGGCCCGACAGGGCCCGACAGAGCCCGACAGGGCCCGACAGAGCCCGACAGAGCCCGACAGAGCCCGACAGAGCCCAGTATAGCCCGACAGAGCCCGACAGAGCCCAACAGGGCCCGACAGGGCCCGACAGAGCCCGACAGAGCCCGACCGGGCCCAACAGGGCCCAACAGGGCCCAGTAGAGCCCGAGATAGCGCGACAGAGCCCGACAGGGCCCGACAGAGCCCGACAGAGCCCGACCGGGCCCGAAAGTGCCCGACAGGGCCCAGTAGAGCCCGACAGAGCCCGACAGAACCCGACAGAGCCCGACAGAGCCCGACAGAGCCCGACAGGGCCCGACAGGGCCCGACAGAGCCCAGTAGAGCCCAGTAGAGCCCGACAGAGCCCGACAGAGACCGACAGAGCCCGACAGAGCCCAGTAGAGCCCGACAGAGCCCGACAGGGCCCGACAGGGCCCGACAGGGCCCAGTAGAGCCCGACAGAGCCCGACAGAGCCCGACAGAGTCCGACAGGGCCCGACAGGGCCCAGTAGAGCCCGACAGAGCCCGACAGAGCCCGACAGAGTCCGACAGAGCCCGACAGAGCCCAGTAGAGCCCAGTAGAGCCCGACAGAGCCCGACAGAGCCCGACAGAGCCCAGTAGAGCCCGACAGGGCCCGACAGGGCGCGACAGAGCCCAGTAGAGCCCAGTAGAGCCCGACAGGGCCCGACAGGGCCCGACAGGGCCCGACAGGGCCCGACAGAGCCCGACAGGGCCCGACAGAGCCCGACAGAGCCCGACAGGGCCCAGTAGAGCCCGACAGAGCCCGACAGAGCCCGACAGAGCCCGACAGAGCCCGACAGTGCCCGACAGGGCCCGACAGAGACCGACAGGGCCCAGTATAGCCCGACAGAGCCCGACAGAGCCCGACAGAGCCCGACAGGGCCCGACAGGGCCCGACAGGGCCCGACAGGGCCCAGTAGAGCCCGACAGAGCCCGACAGAGCCCGACAGAGCCCGACAGAGCCCGACCGTGCCCGACAGGTCCCAGTAGAGCCCGACAGAGCCCGACAGAGCCCGACAGAGCCCGACAGGGCCCGACAGGGCCCAGTAGAGCCCGACAGAGCCCGACAGAGCCTGACAGAGCCCGACAGAACCCGACAGAGCCCGACAGAGCCCGACAGAGCCCGACAGGGCCCGACAGGGCCCGACAGGGCCCAGTAGAGACCAGTAGAGCCCGACAGAGCCCGACAGAGCCCGACAGAGCCCGACAGAGCCCGACAGGGCCCGACAGGGCCCAGTAGAGCCCGACAGAGCCCGACAGAGCCCGACAGAGCCCGACAGAGCTCGACAGGGCCCGACAGGGCCCGACAGGGCCCGACAGAGCCCGACAGAGCCCAGTAGAGCCCGACAGAGCCCAGTAGAGCCCGACAGAGCCCGACAGAGCCCGACAGAGCCCGACAGAGCCCAGTAGAGCCCAGTAGAGCCCGACAGAGCCCGACAGGGCCCGACAGAGCCCAACAGAGCCCGACAGGGCCCGACAGAGCCCGACAGAGCCCGACAGAGCCCGACAGAGCCCGACAGGGCCCGACAGGGCCCGACAGGGCCCACTAGAGCTCGACAGAGCCCGACAGGGCCCGACAGGGCCCGACAAAGCCCGACAGAGCCCGACAGGGCCCAGTAGAGCCCGACAGAGCCCGACAGAGCCCAACAGAGCCCGACAGAGCCCGACAGAGCCCGACAGAGCCCAGTAGAGCCCGACAGAGCCCGACAGAGCCCGACAGAGCCCGACAGAGCCCGGCAGAGCCCGACAGGGCCCGACAGGGCCCAGTAGAGCCCGACAGAGCCCGACAGAGCCCGACAGAGCCCGACAGAGCCCGACAGGGCCCGACAGAGCCCGACAGGGCACGACAGAGCCCGACAGAGCCCGACAGAGCCCGACAGGGCCCAGTAGAGCCCGACAGAGCCCGACAGAGCCCGACAGAGCCCGACAGGGCCCGACAGAGCCCGACAGGGCCCAGTATAGCCCGACAGAGCCCGACAGAGCCCGACAGAGCCCGACAGAGCCCGACAGGGCCCGACAGGGCCCGACAGAGCCCGACAGAGCCCAGTAGAGCCCGACAGGTCCCGACAGAGCCCGACAGAGCCCGACAGGGCCCGACAGAGCCCGACAGAGCCCGACAGGGCCCGACAGGGCCCAGTAGAGCCCGACAGGGCCCAGTAGAGCCCGACAGAGCCCGACAGAGCCCGACAGAGCCCGACAGGGCCCAGTAGAGCCCAACAGAGCCCGAAAGAGCCCGACAGAGCCCGACAGGGCCCGACAGGGCCCGACAGAGCCCAGTAGAGCCCGACAGAGCCCGACAGAGCCCGACAGAGCCCAGTAGAGCCCGACAGAGCCCAACAGAGCCCGACAGAGCCCAACAGAGCCCGACAGAGCCCGACAGGGCCCGACAGGGCCCAGTAGAGCCCGACAGAGCCCAGTAGAGCCCGACAGAGCCCGACAGAGCCCGACAGAGCCCGACAGAGCCCAGTAGAGCCCGACAGAGCCCGACAGAGCCCGACAGGGCCCGACAGAGCCCGACAGAGCCCGACAGAGCCCGACCGGGCCCGACAGGGCCCGACAGGGCCCAGTAGAGCCCGACAGAGCCCGACAGAGCCCGACAGAGCCCGACAGGGCCCGACAGGGCCCGACAGGGCCCGACAGGGTCCAGTAGAGCCCGACAGAGCCCGACAGAGCCCGACAGAGCCCAGTAGAGCCCGACAGAGCCCGACAGAGCCCGACAGAGCCCGACAGGGCCCGACAGAGCCCGACAGGGCCCAGTAGAGCCCGACAGAGCCCGGCAGAGCCCGACAGAGCCCGACAGAGCCCGACAGAGCCCGACAGGGCCCGACAGGGCCCAGTATATACCGACAGAGCCTGACAGAGCCCGACAGAGCCCGACAGGGCCCGACAGAGCCCGACAGAGCCCGACAGGGCCCAGTAGAGCCCGACAGAGCCCGACAGGGCCCGACAGAGCCCGACAGGGCCCGACAGGGCCCGACAGAGCCCGACAGGGCCCAGTATAACCCGACAGAGCCCGACAGAGCCCGACAGAGACCGACAGGGGCCGACAGGGCCCGACAGGGCCCGACAGAGCCCAGTAGAGCCCGACAGAGCCCGACAGAGCCCGACAGAGCCCGACAGAGCCAGACAGAGCCCAGTAGAGCCCGACAGAGCCCGACAGAGCCCGACAGGGCCCGACAGGAGCCGACAGGGCCCGACAGAGCCCAGTAGAGCCCAGTGGAGCCCGACAGAGCCCGACAGAGCCCGACAGAGCCCGACAGAGCCCGACAGAGCCCGACAGGGCCCGACAGGACCCGACAGAGCCCAGTAGAGCCCAGTAGAGCCCGACAGAGCCCGACAGAGCCCGACAGAGCCCAGTAGAGCCCGACAGAGCCCGACAGAGCCCGACAGAGCCCGACAGAGCCCGACAGGGCCCAGTAGAGTCCGACAGGGCCCGACCGGGCCCAGTAGAGGCCAACAGAGCCCGACAGGGCCCGACAGAGCCCGACAGAGCCCGACAGAGCCCAGTAGAGCCCGACAGAGCCCGACAGAGCCCGACAGAGCCCGACAGGGCCCAGTAGAGCCCAGTAGAGCCCGACAGAGCCCAGTAGAGCCCGACAGAGCCCGACAGGGCCCGACAGAGCCCGACAGAGCCCGACAGAGCCCGACAGGGCCCGACAGAGCCCGACAGGGCCCAGTAGAGCCCGGCAGAGCCCGGCAGAGCCCGACAGAGCCCAATAGAGCCCGACAGAGCCCGACAGAGCCCGACAGAGCCCGACAGAGCCCGACAGGGCCCGACAGGGCCCAGTAGAGCCCGACAGAGCCCGACAGAGCCCGACAGGGCCCGACAGAGCCCGACAGAGCCCGACAGAGCCCGACAGGGCCCAGTATAGCCCGACAGAGCCCGACAGGGCCCGACAGGGCCCGACAGAGCCCGACAGAGCCCAGTAGAGCCCGACAGAGCCCGACAGAGCCCGACAGAGCCCAGTAGACCCCGACAGGGCCCGACAGAGCCCGACAGAGCCCGACAGGGCCCGACAGGGCCCGACAGAGCCCAGTAGAGCCCGACAGAGCCCGACAGAGCCCGACAGAGCCCGACAGAGCCCGACAGGGCCCGACAGAGCCCAGTAGAGCCCAGTAGAGCCCGACAGAGCCCGACAGAGCCCGACAGAGCCCGACAGAGCCCGACAGAGCCCGACAGGGCCCAGTAGAGCCCGACAGAGCCCGACAGACCCCGACAGAGCCCGACAGGGCCCGACAGGGCCTGACAGGGCCCAGTAGAGCCCGACAGAGCCCGACAGAGCCCGACAGAGCCCGACAGGGCCCGACAGGGCCCGACAGGGCCCGACAGGGCCCAGTAGAGCCCGACAGAGCCCAGTAGAGCCCGACAGAGCCCGACAGAGCCCGACAGAGCCTGACAGAGCCCAGTAGAGCCCGACAGAGCCCGACAGAGCCCGACAGGGCCCGACAGAGCCCGACAGAGACCGACAGGGCCCGACAGAGCCCGACAGAGCCCAGTAGAGCCCGACAGAGCCCGACAGGGCCCGACAGGGCCCGACAGGGCCCAGTAGAGCCCGACAGAGTCCGACAGGGCCCGACAGGGCCCGACAGGGCCCAGTAGAGCCCGACAGAGCCCGACAGAGCCCGACAGAGCCCAGTAGAGCCCAGTAGAGCCCAGTAGAGCCCGACAGAGCCCGACAGAGCCCGACAGAGCCCGACAGAGCCCAGTAGAGCCCGACAGGGCCCGACAGGGCCCGACAGGGCCCGACAGAGCCCCGTAGAGCCCAGTAGAGCCCGACAGGGCCCGACAGGGCCCGACAGGGCCCGACAGAGCCCGACAGGGCCCGACAGGGCCCGACAGAGCCCGACAGAGCCCGACAGAGCCCGACAGGGCCCGACAGGGCCCAGTATAGCCAGACAGAGCCCGACAGAGCCCGACAGGGCCCGACAGGGCCCGACAGGGCCCGACAGGGCCCAGTAGAGCCCGACAGAGCCCGACAGAGCCCGACAGAGCCCGACCGGGCCCGACAGGGCCCAGTAGAGCCCGACAGAGCCCGACAGAGCCCGACAGGGCCCGACAGAGCCCGACAGAGCCCGACAGGGCCCGACAGGGCCCAGTAGAGCCCGACAGAGCCCGACAGAGCCTGACAGAGCCCGACAGAACCCGACAGAGCCCGACAGAGCCCGACAGAGCCCGACAGGGCCCGACAGGGCCCGACAGAGCCCAATAGAGACCAGTAGAGCCCGACAGAGCCCGACAGAGCCCGACAGAACCCGACAGAGCCCAGTAGAGCCCGACAGAGCCCGACAGGGCCCGACAGGGCCCGACAGGGCCCAGTAGAGCCTGACAGAGCCCGACAGAGCCCGACAGAGCCCGACAGGGCCCGACAGGGCCCAGTAGAGCCCGACAGAGCCCGACAGGGCCCGACAGGGCCCGACAGAGCCCGACAGAGCCCGACAGAGCCCGACAGGGCCTGACAGAGCCCGACAGAGCCCGACAGAGCCCGACAGGGCCCGACAGGACCCAGTAGAGCCCGACAGAGCCCGACAGGGCCCGACAGGGCCCGACAGAGCCCGACAGAGCCCGACAGGGCCCAGTAGAGCCCGACAGAGCCCGACAGAGCCCGACAGAGCCCAGTAGAGCCCAGTAGAGCCCGACAGAGCCCGACAGAGCCCGACAGAGCCCGACAGAGCCCGACAGGGCCCAGTAGAGCCCGACAGAGCCCGGCAGAGCCCGACAGGGCCCGACAGGGCCCAGTAGAGCACGACAGAGCCCGACAGAGCCCGACAGAGCCCGACAGAGCCCGACAGAGCCCGACAGGGACCGACAGGGCCCGACAGGGCCCGACAGGGCACGACAGAGCCCGACAGGGCACGACAGGGCCCAGTAGAGCCCGACAGAGCCCGACAGAGCCCGACAGAGCCCGACAGAGCCCGACAGGGCCCGACAGGGCCCGACAGGGCCCGACCGGGCCCAACAGGGCCCAACAGGGCCCAGTAGAGCCCGAGATAGCGCGACAGAGCCCGACAGGGCCCGACAGAGCCCGACAGAGCCCGACCGGGCCCGACAGGGCCCGACAGGGCCCAGTAGAGCCCGACAGAGCCCGACAGAACCCGACAGAGCCCGACAGAGCCCGACAGAGCCCGACAGGGCCCGACAGGGCCCGACAGAGCCCAGTAGAGCCCAGTAGAGCCCGACAGAGCCCGACAGAGACCGACAGAGCCCGACAGAGCCCAGTAGAGCCCGACAGAGCCCGACAGGGCCCGACAGGGCCCGACAGGGCCCAGTAGAGCCCGACAGAGCCCGACAGAGCCCGACAGAGTCCGACAGGGCCCGACAGGGCCCAGTAGAGCCCGACAGAGCCCGACAGAGCCCGACAGAGCCCAGTAGAGCCCAGTAGAGCCCGACAGAGCCCGACAGAGCCCGACAGAGCCCAGTAGAGCCCGACAGGGCCCGACAGGGCGCGACAGAGCCCAGTAGAGCCCAGTAGAGCCCGACAGGGCCCGACAGGGCCCGACAGGGCCCGACAGGGCCCGACAGAGCCCGACAGAGCCCGACAGGGCCCAGTAGAGCCCGACAGAGCCCGACAGAGCCCGACAGAGCCCGACAGAGCCCGACAGTGCCCGACAGGGCCCGACAGAGACCGACAGGGCCCAGTATAGCCCGACAGAGCCCGACAGAGCCCGACAGAGCCCGACAGGGCCCGACAGGGCCCGACAGGGCCCAGTAGAGCCCGACAGAGCCCGACAGAGCCCGACAGAGCCCGACAGAGCCCGACAGAGCCCGACCGTGCCCGACAGGTCCCAGTAGAGCCCGACAGAGCCCGACAGAGCCCGACAGAGCCCGACAGGGCCCGACAGGGCCCAGTAGAGCCCGACAGAGCCCGACAGAGCCTGACAGAGCCCGACAGAACCCGACAGAGCCCGACAGAGCCCGACAGAGCCCGACAGGGCCCGACAGGGCCCGACAGGGCCCAGTAGAGACCAGTAGAGCCCGACAGAGCCCGACAGAGCCCGACAGAGCCCGACAGAGCCCGACAGGGCCCGACAGGGCCCAGTAGAGCCCGACAGAGCCCGACAGAGCCCGACAGAGCCCGACAGAGCTCGACAGGGCCCGACAGGGCCCGACAGGGCCCGACAGAGCCCGACAGAGCCCAGTAGAGCCCGACAGAGCCCAGTAGAGCCCGACAGAGCCCGACAGAGCCCGACAGAGCCCGACAGAGCCCAGTAGAGCCCAGTAGAGCCCGACAGAGCCCGACAGGGCCCGACAGAGCCCAACAGAGCCCGACAGGGCCCGACAGAGCCCGACAGAGCCCGACAGAGCCCGACAGAGCCCGACAGGGCCCGACAGGGCCCGACAGGGCCCACTAGAGCTCGACAGAGCCCGACAGGGCCCGACAGGGCCCGACAAAGCCCGACAGAGCCCGACAGGGCCCAGTAGAGCCCGACAGAGCCCGACAGAGCCCAACAGAGCCCGACAGAGCCCGACAGAGCCCGACAGAGCCCAGTAGAGCCCGACAGAGCCCGACAGAGCCCGACAGAGCCCGACAGAGCCCGGCAGAGCCCGACAGGGCCCGACAGGGCCCAGTAGAGCCCGACAGAGCCCGACAGAGCCCGACAGAGCCCGACAGAGCCCGACAGGGCCCGACAGAGCCCGACAGGGCACGACAGAGCCCGACAGAGCCCGACAGAGCCCGACAGGGCCCAGTAGAGCCCGACAGAGCCCGACAGAGCCCGACAGAGCCCGACAGGGCCCGACAGAGCCCGACAGGGCCCAGTATAGCCCGACAGAGCCCGACAGAGCCCGACAGAGCCCGACAGGGCCCGACAGGGCCCGACAGAGCCCGACAGAGCCCGACAGAGCCCAGTAGAGCCCGACAGGTCCCGACAGAGCCCGACAGAGCCCGACAGGGCCCGACAGAGCCCGACAGAGCCCGACAGGGCCCGACAGGGCCCAGTAGAGCCCGACAGGGCCCAGTAGAGCCCGACAGAGCCCGACAGAGCCCGACAGAGCCCGACAGGGCCCAGTAGAGCCCAACAGAGCCCGAAAGAGCCCGACAGAGCCCGACAGGGCCCGACAGGGCCCGACAGAGCCCAGTAGAGCCCGACAGAGCCCGACAGAGCCCGACAGAGCCCAGTAGAGCCCGACAGAGCCCAACAGAGCCCGACAGAGCCCAACAGAGCCCGACAGAGCCCGACAGGGCCCGACAGGGCCCAGTAGAGCCCGACAGAGCCCAGTAGAGCCCGACAGAGCCCGACAGAGCCCGACAGAGCCCGACAGAGCCCAGTAGAGCCTGACAGAGCCCGACAGAGCCCGACAGGGCCCGACAGAGCCCGACAGAGCCCGACAGAGCCCGACCGGGCCCGACAGGGCCCGACAGGGCCCAGTAGAGCCCGACAGAGCCCGACAGAGCCCGACAGAGCCCGACAGGGCCCGACAGGGCCCGACAGGGCCCGACAGGGTCCAGTAGAGCCCGACAGAGCCCGACAGAGCCCGACAGAGCCCAGTAGAGCCCGACAGAGCCCGACAGAGCCCGACAGAGCCCGACAGGGCCCGACAGAGCCCGACAGGGCCCAGTAGAGCCCGACAGAGCCCGGCAGAGCCCGACAGAGCCCGACAGAGCCCGACAGAGCCCGACAGGGCCCGACAGGGCCCGACAGGGCCCAGTATATACCGACAGAGCCTGACAGAGCCCGACAGAGCCCGACAGGGCCCGACAGAGCCCGACAGAGCCCGACAGGGCCCAGTAGAGCCCGACAGAGCCCGACAGGGCCCGACAGAGCCCGACAGGGCCCGACAGGGCCCGACAGAGCCCGACAGGGCCCAGTATAACCCGACAGAGCCCGACAGAGCCCGACAGAGACCGACAGGGGCCGACAGGGCCCGACAGGGCCCGACAGAGCCCAGTAGAGCCCGACAGAGCCCGACAGAGCCCGACAGAGCCCGACAGAGCCAGACAGAGCCCAGTAGAGCCCGACAGAGCCCGACAGAGCCCGACAGGGCCCGACAGGAGCCGACAGGGCCCGACAGAGCCCAGTAGAGCCCAGTGGAGCCCGACAGAGCCCGACAGAGCCCGACAGAGCCCGACAGAGCCCGACAGAGCCCGACAGGGCCCGACAGGACCCGACAGAGCCCAGTAGAGCCCAGTAGAGCCCGACAGAGCCCGACAGAGCCCGACAGAGCCCAGTAGAGCCCGACAGAGCCCGACAGAGCCCGACAGAGCCCGACAGAGCCCGACAGGGCCCAGTAGAGCCCGACAGGGCCCGACCGGGCCCAGTAGAGGCCGACAGAGCCCGACAGGGCCCGACAGAGCCCGACAGAGCCCGACAGAGCCCAGTAGAGCCCGACAGAGCCCGACAGAGCCCGACAGAGCCCGACAGGGCCCAGTAGAGCCCAGTAGAGCCCGACAGAGCCCAGTAGAGCCCGACAGAGCCCGACAGGGCCCGACAGAGCCCGACAGAGCCCGACAGAGCCCGACAGGGCCCGACAGAGCCCGACAGGGCCCAGTAGAGCCCGGCAGAGCCCGGCAGAGCCCGACAGAGCCCAATAGAGCCCGACAGAGCCCGACAGAGCCCGACAGAGCCCGACAGAGCCCGACAGAGCCCGACAGGGCCCGACAGGGCCCAGTAGAGCCCGACAGAGCCCGACAGAGCCCGACAGGGCCCGACAGAGCCCGACAGAGCCCGACAGAGCCCGACAGGGCCCAGTATAGCCCGACAGAGCCCGACAGGGCCCGACAGGGCCCGACAGAGCCCGACAGAGCCCAGTAGAGCCCGACAGAGCCCGACAGAGCCCGACAGAGCCCAGTAGACCCCGACAGGGCCCGACAGAGCCCGACAGAGCCCGACAGGGCCCGACAGGGCCCGACAGAGCCCAGTAGAGCCCGACAGAGCCCGACAGAGCCCGACAGAGCCCGACAGAGCCCGACAGGGCCCGACAGAGCCCAGTAGAGCCCAGTAGAGCCCGACAGAGCCCGACAGAGTCCGACAGAGCCCGACAGAGCCCGACAGAGCCCGACAGGGCCCAGTAGAGCCCGACAGAGCCCGACAGACCTCGACAGAGCCCGACAGGGCCCGACAGGGCCTGACAGGGCCCAGTAGAGCCCGACAGAGCCCGACAGAGCCCGACAGAGTCCGACAGGGCCCGACAGGGCCCGACAGGGCCCGACAGGGCCCAGTAGAGCCCGACAGAGCCCAGTAGAGCCCGACAGAGCCCGACAGAGCCTGACAGAGCCCAGTAGAGCCCGACAGAGCCCGACAGAGCCCGACAGGGCCCGACAGAGCCCGACAGAGACCGACAGGGCCCGACAGAGCCCGACACAGCCCAGTAGAGCCCGACAGAGCCCGACAGGGCCCGACAGGGCCCGACAGGGCCCAGTAGAGCCCGACAGAGTCCGACAGGGCCCGACAGGGCCCGACAGGGCCCAGTAGAGCCCGACAGAGCCCGACAGAGCCCGACAGAGCCCAGTAGAGCCCAGTAGAGCCCAGTAGAGCCCGACAGAGCCCGACAGAGCCCGACAGAGCCCGACAGAGCCCAGTAGAGCCCGACAGGGCCCGACAGGGCCCGACAGGGCCCGACAGAGCCCCGTAGAGCCCAGTAGAGCCCGACAGGGCCCGACAGGGCCCGACAGGGCCCGACAGAGCCCGACAGGGCCCGACAGGGCCCGACAGAGCCCGACAGAGCCCGACAGAGCCCGACAGGGCCCGACAGGGCCCAGTATAGCCAGACAGAGCCCGACAGAGCCCGACAGGGCCCGACAGGGCCCGACAGGGCCCGACAGGGCCCAGTAGAGCCCGACAGAGCCCGACAGAGCCCGACAGAGCCCGACCGGGCCCGACAGGGCCCAGTAGAGCCCGACAGAGCCCGACAGAGCCCGACAGGGCCCGACAGAGCCCGACAGAGCCCGACAGGGCCCGACAGGGCCCAGTAGAGCCCGACAGAGCCCGACAGAGCCTGACAGAGCCCGACAGAACCCGACAGAGCCCGACAGAGCCCGACAGAGCCCGACAGGGCCCGACAGGGCCCGACAGAGCCCAATAGAGACCAGTAGAGCCCGACAGAGCCCGACAGAGCCCGACAGAACCCGACAGAGCCCAGTAGAGCCCGACAGAGCCCGACAGGGCCCGACAGGGCCCGACAGGGCCCAGTAGAGCCTGACAGAGCCCGACAGAGCCCGACAGAGCCCGACAGGGCCCGACAGGGCCCAGTAGAGCCCGACAGAGCCCGACAGGGCCCGACAGGGCCCGACAGAGCCCGACAGAGCCCGACAGAGCCCGACAGGGCCTGACAGAGCCCGACAGAGCCCGACAGAGCCCGACAGGGCCCGACAGGGCCCAGTAGAGCCCGACAGAGCCCGACAGGGCCCGACAGGGCCCGACAAAGCCCGACAGAGCCCGACAGGGCCCAGTAGAGCCCGACAGAGCCCGACAGAGCCCGACAGAGCCCAGTAGAGCCCAGTAGAGCCCGACAGAGCCCGACAGAGCCCGACAGAGCCCGACAGAGCCCGACAGGGCCCAGTAGAGCCCGACAGAGCCCGGCAGAGCCCGACAGGGCCCGACAGGGCCCAGTAGAGCCCGACAGAGCCCGACAGAGCCCGACAGAGCCCGACAGAGCCCGACAGAGCCCGACAGGGACCGACAGGGCCCGACAGGGCCCGACAGGGCACGACAGAGCCCGACAGGGCACGACAGGGCCCAGTAGAGCCCGACAGAGCCCGACAGAGCCCGACAGAGCCCGACAGAGCCCGACAGGGCCCGACAGAGCCCGACAGAGCCCGACAGGGCCCAGTATAGACCGACAGAGCCCGACAGAGCCCGACAGAGCCCGACAGGGCCCGACAGGGCCCGACAGAGCCCGACAGAGCCCGACAGAGCCCAGTAGAGCCCGACAGGTCCCGACAGAGCCCGACAGGGACCGACAGGGCCCGACAGAGCCCGACAGAGCCCGACAGAGCCCGACAGGGCCCGACAGGGCCCAGTAGAGCCCGACAGAGCCCGACAGAGCCCGACAGAGCCCGACAGAGCCCGACAGGGCCCAGTAGAGCCCGACAGAGCCCGAAAGAGCCCGACAGAGCCCGACAGAGCCCGACAGGGCCCGACAGAGCCCGACAGAGCCCGACAGGGCCCGACAGGGCCCGACAGGGCCCGACAGAGCCCAGTAGAGCCCGACAGAGCCCGACAGAGCCCGACAGAGCCCGACAGGGTCCAACAGGGCCCGACAGGGCCCGACAGAGCCCGACAGAGCCCGACAGAGCCCGACAGAGCCCGACAGGGCCCGACAGGGCCCAGTAGAGCCCGACAGAGCCCAGTAGAGCCCGACAGAGCCCAACAGAGCCCGACAGAGCCCGACAGAGCCCGACAGAGCCCGACAGAGCCCAGTAGAGCCCAGTAGAGCCCGACAGAGCCCGACAGGGCCCGACAGAGCCCGACAGAGCCCGACAGAGCCCGACCGGGCCCGACAGGGCCCGACAGGGCCCAGTAGAGCCCGACAGAGCCCGACAGAGCCCGACAGAGCCCGACAGAGCCCGACAGGGTCCAGTAGAGCCCGACAGAGCCCGACAGAGCCCGACAGAGCCCAGTAGAGCCCGACAGAGCCCGACAGAGCCCGACAGAGCCCGACAGAGCCCGACAGAGCACGACAGAGCCCGACAGAGCCCGGCAGAGCCCGGCAGAGCCCAGTATATACCGAGAGACCCTGACAGAGCCCGACAGAGCCCGACAGGGCCCGACAGAGCCCGACAGAGCCCGACAGGGCCCAGTAGAGCCCGACAGAGCCCGACAGAGCCCGACAGGGCCCGACAGGGCCCGACAGGGCCCGACAGGGCCCAGTATAACCCGACAGAGCCCGACAGAGCCCGACAGAGCCCGACAGGGCCCGACAGAGCCCAGTAGAGCCCGACAGAGCCCGACAGAGCCCGACAGAGCCCGACAGAGCCCAGTAGAGCCCGACAGAGCCCGACAGGGCCCGACAGGGCCCGACAGGGCCCGACAGAGCCCGACAGAGCCCGACAGAGCCCAGTAGAGCCCAGTAGAGCCCGACAGAGCCCGACAGAGCCCGACAGAGCCCGACAGAGCCCGACAGAGCCCGACAGGGCCCAGTAGAGCCCAGTAGAGCCCGACAGAGCCCAGTAGAGCCCGACAGAGCCCGACAGAGCCCGACAGAGCCCGACAGAGCCCGACAGAGCCCAGTAGAGCCCAACAGAGCCCGGCAGAGCTCGACAGAGCCCGACAGAGCCCAGTAGAGCCCGAAAGAGCCCGACAGAACCCGACAGAGCCCGACAGAGCCCGACAGGGCCCGACAGGGCCCAGTAGAGCCCGACAGAGCCCGACAGAGCCCGACAGAGCCCGACAGGGCCCGACAGGGCCCGACAGAGCCCGACAGGGCCCAGTATAGCCCGACAGAGCCCGACAGAGCCCGACAGGGCCCGACAGAGCCCGACAGAGCCCAGTAGAGCCCGACAGAGCCCGACAGAGCCCGACAGAGCCCAGTAGAGCCCGACAGGGCCCGACAGAGCCCGACAGAGCCCGACAGGGCCCGACAGGGCCCGACAGAGCCCAGTAGAGCCCGACAGAGCCCGACAGAGTCCGACAGAGCCCGACAGAGCCCGACAGAGCCCGACAGAACCCGACAGAGCCCGACAGAGCCCGACAGGGCCCGACAGGGCCCGACAGAGCCCGACAGGGCCCGACAGAGCCCAGTAGAGCCCGACAGAGCCCGACAGAGCCCGACAGGGCCCGACAGAGCCCGACAGAGCCCAGTAGAGCCCAGTAGAGCCCGACAGAGCCCGACAGAGCCCGACAGAGCCCAGTAGAGCCCGACAGAGCCTGACAGAGCTAGACAGAGCCCGACAGGGCCCGACAGGGCCCAGTAGAGCCCGACAGAGCCCGACAGACCCCGACAGAGCCCGACAGGGCCCGACAGGGCCCGACAGGGCCCAGTAGAGCCCGACAGAGCCCGACAGAGCCCGACAGAGCCCGACAGGGCCCGACAGGGCCCGGTAGAGCCCGACAGAGCCCAGTAGAGCCCGACAGAGACCGACAGAGCCCGACAGAGCCTGACAGAGCCCAGTAGAGCCCGACAGAGCCCGACAGAGCCCGACAGGGCCCGACAGAGCCCGACAGGGCCCGACAGGGCCCGACAGGGCCCGACAGAGCCCAGTAGAGCCCGACAGAGCCCGACAGAGCCCGACAGAGCCCGACAGGGTCCAACAGGGCCCGACAGGGCCCGACAGAGCCCGACAGAGCCCGACAGAGCCCGACAGAGCCCGACAGGGCCCGACAGGGCCCAGTAGAGCCCGACAGAGCCCAGTAGAGCCCGACAGAGCCCAACAGAGCCCGACAGAGCCCGACAGAGCCCGACAGAGCCCGACAGAGCCCAGTAGAGCCCAGTAGAGCCCGACAGAGCCCGACAGGGCCCGACAGAGCCCGACAGAGCCCGACAGAGCCCGACCGGGCCCGACAGGGCCCGACAGGGCCCAGTAGAGCCCGACAGAGCCCGACAGAGCCCGACAGAGCCCGACAGAGCCCGACAGGGTCCAGTAGAGCCCGACAGAGCCCGACAGAGCCCGACAGAGCCCAGTAGAGCCCGACAGAGCCCGACAGAGCCCGACAGAGCCCGACAGAGCCCGACAGAGCACGACAGAGCCCGACAGAGCCCGGCAGAGCCCGGCAGAGCCCAGTATATACCGAGAGACCCTGACAGAGCCCGACAGAGCCCGACAGGGCCCGACAGAGCCCGACAGAGCCCGACAGGGCCCAGTAGAGCCCGACAGAGCCCGACAGAGCCCGACAGGGCCCGACAGGGCCCGACAGGGCCCGACAGGGCCCAGTATAACCCGACAGAGCCCGACAGAGCCCGACAGAGCCCGACAGGGCCCGACAGAGCCCAGTAGAGCCCGACAGAGCCCGACAGAGCCCGACAGAGCCCGACAGAGCCCAGTAGAGCCCGACAGAGCCCGACAGGGCCCGACAGGGCCCGACAGGGCCCGACAGAGCCCGACAGAGCCCGACAGAGCCCAGTAGAGCCCAGTAGAGCCCGACAGAGCCCGACAGAGCCCGACAGAGCCCGACAGAGCCCGACAGAGCCCGACAGGGCCCAGTAGAGCCCAGTAGAGCCCGACAGAGCCCAGTAGAGCCCGACAGAGCCCGACAGAGCCCGACAGAGCCCGACAGAGCCCGACAGAGCCCAGTAGAGCCCAACAGAGCCCGGCAGAGCTCGACAGAGCCCGACAGAGCCCAGTAGAGCCCGAAAGAGCCCGACAGAACCCGACAGAGCCCGACAGAGCCCGACAGGGCCCGACAGGGCCCAGTAGAGCCCGACAGAGCCCGACAGAGCCCGACAGAGCCCGACAGGGCCCGACAGGGCCCGACAGAGCCCGACAGGGCCCAGTATAGCCCGACAGAGCCCGACAGAGCCCGACAGGGCCCGACAGAGCCCGACAGAGCCCAGTAGAGCCCGACAGAGCCCGACAGAGCCCGACAGAGCCCAGTAGAGCCCGACAGGGCCCGACAGAGCCCGACAGAGCCCGACAGGGCCCGACAGGGCCCGACAGAGCCCAGTAGAGCCCGACAGAGCCCGACAGAGTCCGACAGAGCCCGACAGAGCCCGACAGAGCCCGACAGAACCCGACAGAGCCCGACAGAGCCCGACAGGGCCCGACAGGGCCCGACAGAGCCCGACAGGGCCCGACAGAGCCCAGTAGAGCCCGACAGAGCCCGACAGAGCCCGACAGGGCCCGACAGAGCCCGACAGAGCCCAGTAGAGCCCAGTAGAGCCCGACAGAGCCCGACAGAGCCCGACAGAGCCCAGTAGAGCCCGACAGAGCCTGACAGAGCTAGACAGAGCCCGACAGGGCCCGACAGGGCCCAGTAGAGCCCGACAGAGCCCGACAGACCCCGACAGAGCCCGACAGGGCCCGACAGGGCCCGACAGGGCCCAGTAGAGCCCGACAGAGCCCGACAGAGCCCGACAGAGCCCGACAGGGCCCGACAGGGCCCGGTAGAGCCCGACAGAGCCCAGTAGAGCCCGACAGAGACCGACAGAGCCCGACAGAGCCCGACAGAGCCCGACAGAGCCTGACAGAGCCCAGTAGAGCCCGACAGAGCCCGACAGAGCCCGACAGGGCCCGACAGAGCCCGACAGAGACCGACAGGGCCCGACAGAGCCCGACAGAGCCCAGTAGAGCCCGACAGAGCCCGACAGGGCCCGACAGGGCCCGACAGGGCCCAGTAGAGCCCGACAGAGTCCGACAGGGCCCGACAGGGCCCGACAGGGCCCAGTAGAGCCCGACAGAGCCCGACAGAGCCCGACAGAGCCCAGTAGAGCCCAGTAGAGCCCGACAGAGCCCGACAGAGCCCAACAGAGCCCGACAGAGCCCAGTAGAGCCCGACAGAGCCCGACAGGGCCCGACAGGGCCCGACTGAGCCCCGTGGAGCCCAGTAGAGCCCGACAGGGCCCGACAGGGCCCGACAGGGCCCGACAGGGCCCGACAGAGCCCGACAGGGCCCGACAGAGCCCGACAGAGCCCGACAGAGCCCGACAGGGCCCAGTATAGCCAGACAGAGCCCGACAGAGCCCGACAGGGCCCGACAGAGCCCAGTAGAGCCCGACAGAGCCCGACAGAGCCCGACAGAGCCCGACCGGGCCCGACAGGACCCAGTAGAGCCCGACAGAGCCCGACAGAGCCCGACAGGGCCCGACAGGGCCCGACAGAGCCCGACAGGGCCCGACAGGGCCCAGTAGAGCCCGACAGAGCCCGACAGAGCCTGACAGAGCCCGACAGAACCCGACAGAGCCCGACAGAGCCCGACAGAGCCCGACAGAGCCCGACAGGGCCCGACAGGGCCCGACAGGGCCCGACAGAGCCCAGTAGAGACCAGTAGAGCCCGACAGAGCCCGACAGAGCCCGACAGAACCCGACAGAGCCCAGTAGAGCCCGACAGAGCCCGACAGGGCCCGACAGGGCCCGACAGGGCCCAGTAGAGCCCGACAGAGCCCGACAGAGCCCGACAGAGCCCGACAGGGCCCGACAGGGCCCAGTAGAGCCCGACAGAGCCCGACAGGGCCCGACAGGGCCCGACAGAGCCCGACAGAGCCCGACAGAGCCCGACAGGGCCTGACAGAGCCCGACAGAGCCCGACAGAGCCCGACAGGGCCCGACAGGGCCCAGTAGAGCCCGACAGAGCCCGACAGGGCCCGACAGGGCCCGACAGAGCCCGACAGAGCCCGACAGGGCCCAGTAGAGCCCGACAGAGCCCGACAGAGCCCGACAGAGCCCGACAGAGCCCAGTAGAGCCCAGTAGAGCCCGACAGAGCCCGACAGAGCCCGACAGAGCCCGACAGAGCCCGACAGAGCCCGACAGGGCCCAGTAGAGCCCGACAGAGCCCGGCAGAGCCCGACAGGGCCCGACAGGGCCCAGTAGAGCCCGACAGAGCCCGACAGAGCCCGACAGAGCCCGACAGAGCCCGACAGAGCCCGACAGGGACCGACAGGGCCCGACAGAGCCCGACAGGGCACGACAGAGCCCGACAGAGCCCGACAGGGCCCAGTAGAGCCCGACAGAGCCCGACAGAGCCCGACAGAGCCCGACAGAGCCCGACAGAGCCCGACAGGGCCCGACAGAGCCCGACAGAGCCCGACAGGGCCCAGTATAGACCGACAGAGCCCGACAGAGCCCGACAGAGCCCGACAGGGCCCGACAGGGCCCGACAGAGCCCGACAGAGCCCGACAGGTCCCGACAGAGCCCGACAGGGACCGACAGGGCCCGACAGAGCCCGACAGAGCCCGACAGGGCCCGACAGGGCCCGACAGGGCCCAGTAGAGCCCGACAGAGCCCGACAGAGCCCGACAGAGCCCGACAGAGCCCGACAGGGCCCAGTAGAGCCCGACAGAGCCCGAAAGAGCCCGACAGAGCCCGACAGAGCCCGACAGGGCCCGACAGAGCCCGACAGAGCCCGACAGGGCCCGACAGGGCCCGACAGAGCCCAGTAGAGCCCGACAGAGCCCGACAGAGCCCGACAGAGCCCGACAGGGTCCAACAGGGCCCGACAGGGCCCGACAGGGCCTGACAGAGCCCGACAGAGCCCGACAGAGCCCGACAGGGCCCGACAGGGCCCAGTAGAGCCTGACAGAGCCCAGTAGAGCCCGACAGAGCCCGACAGAGCCCGACAGAGCCCGACAGAGCCCAGTAGAGCCCGACAGAGCCCGACAGAGCCCGACAGAGCCCGACAGAGCCCGACCGGGCCCGACAGGGCCCGACAGGGCCCAGTAGAGCCCGACAGAGCCCGACAGAGCCCGACAGAGCCTGACAGAGCCCGACAGAGCCCGACAGGGTCCAGTAGAGCCCGACAGAGCCCGACAGAGCCCGACAGAGCCCAGTAGAGCCCGACAGAGCCCGACAGAGCCCGACAGAGCCCGACAGAGCCCGACAGAGCCCGACAGGGCCCAGTAGAGCCCGACAGAGCCCGGCAGAGCCCGACAGAGCCCGACAGGGCCCGACAGGGCCCAGTATATACCGAGAGAGCCTGACAGAGCCCGACAGAGCCCGACAGGGCCCGACAGAGCCCGACAGAGCCCGACAGGGCCCAGTAGAGCCCGACAGAGCCCGACAGGGCCCGACAGGGCCCGACAGGGCCCAGTATAACCCGACAGAGCCCGACAGAGCCCGACAGAGCCCGACAGGGCCCGACAGAGCCCGACAGAGGCCAGTAGAGCCCGACAGAGCCCGACAGAGCCCGACAGAGCCCGACAGAGCCCAGTAGAGCCCGACAGAGCCCGACAGGGCCCGACAGGGCCCGACAGGGCCCGACAGGGCCCGACAGAGCCCGACAGAGCCCGACAGAGCCCAGTAGAGCCCAGTAGAGCCCGACAGAGCCCGACAGAGCCCGACAGAGCCCGACAGGGCCCAGTAGAGCCCAGTAGAGCCCGACAGAGCCCAGTAGAGCCCGACAGAGCCCGACAGGGCCCGACAGAGCCCGACAGAGCCCGACAGAGCCCGACAGAGCCCGACAGAGCCCAGTAGAGCCCAACAGAGCCTGGCAGAGCTCGACAGAGCCCGACAGAGCCCAGTAGAGCCCGAAAGAGCCCGACAGAGCCCGACAGAGCCCGACAGAGCCCGACAGGGCCCGACAGGGCCCAGTAGAGCCCGACAGAGCCCGACAGAGCCCGACAGGGCCCGACAGAGCCCGACAGAGCCCGACAGGGCCCAGTATAGCCCGACAGAGCCCGACAGAGCCCGACAGGGCCCGACAGAGCCCGACAGAGCCCAGTAGAGCCCGACAGAGCCCGACAGAGCCCGACAGAGCCCAGTAGAGCCCGACAGGGCCCGACAGAGCCCGACAGGGCCCGACAGGGCCCGACAGAGCCCAGTAGAGCCCGACAGAGCCCGACAGAGCCCGACAGAGCCCGACAGAGCCCGACAGAGCCCGACAGAACCCGACAGAGCCCGACAGAGCCCGACAGGGCCCGACAGGGCCCGACAGGGCCCGACAGAGCCCAGTAGAGCCCGACAGAGCCCGACAGAGCCCGACAGAGCCCGACAGAGCCCGACAGGGCCCAGTAGAGCCCGACAGAGCCCGACAGAGCCCGACAGAGCCCGACAGGGCCCGACAGGGCCCGACAGGGCCCAGTAGAGCCCGACAGAGCCCGACAGAGCCCGACAGAGCCCGACAGGGCCCAGTAGAGCCCGACAGAGCCCAGTAGAGCCCGACAGAGCCCGACAGAACCCGACAGAGCCCGACAGAGCCCAGTAGAGCCCGACAGAGCCCGACAGGGCCCGACAGGGCCCGACAGGGCCCAACCGGGCCCGACAGGGCCCAGTAGAGCCCGACAGAGCCCGACAGAGCCCGACAGAACCCGACAGAGCCCGACAGAGCCCGACAGAGCCCGACAGGGCCCAGTAGAGCCCTACAGAGCCCGACAGAGCCCGACAGAGCCCGACAGAGCCCGACAGAACCCGACAGAACCCGACAGAGCCCGAAGAGCCCGACAGAGCCCGACAGAGCCCGACAGGCCCGGACAGGGGCCCAGTAGAGCCCGACAGAGCCCGACAGAGCCCAGTAGAGCCCGACAGAGCCCGACAGAGCCCGACAGAGCCCGACAGAGACCGACAGAGACCGACAGGGCCCGACAGAGCCCGACAGAGCCCGACAGGGCCCGACAGGGCCCGACAGGGCCCGACAGGGCCCGACAGAGCCCGACAGGGCCCAGTAGAGCCCGACAGAGCCCGGCAGAGCCCGACAGAGCCCAGTAGAGCCCGACAGAGCCCGACAGAGCCCGACAGAGCCCGACAGGGCCCGACAGAGCCCGACAGAGCCCGACAGGGCCCGACAGGGCCCAGTAGAGCCCGACAGAGCCCGACAGAGCCCGACAGGGCCCGACAGAGCCCGACAGAGCCCGACAGAGCCCGACAGGGCCCAGTATAGCCCGACAGAGCCCGACAGAGCCCGACAGAGCCCGACAGGGCCCGACAGGGCCCGACAGAGCCCAGTAGAGCCCGACAGAGCCCGACAGAGCCCGACAGAGCCCAGTAGAGCCCGACAGAGCCCGACAGAGCCCGACAGAGCCCGACAGAGCCCGACCGGGCCCGACAGGGCCGACAGGGCCCAGTAGAGCCCGACAGAGCCCGACAGAGCCCGACAGAGCCCGACAGAGCCCGACAGGGTCCAGTAGAGCCCGACAGAGCCCGACAGAGCCCGACAGAGCCCAGTAGAGCCCGACAGAGCCCGACAGAGCCCGACAGAGCCCGACAGAGCCCGACAGAGCCCGACAGGGCCCGACAGGGCCCGACAGAGCCCGACAGGGCCCAGTAGAGCCCGACAGAGCCCGGCAGAGCCCGACAGAGCCCGACAGGGCCCGACAGGGCCCAGTATATACCGAGAGAGCCTGACAGAGCCCGACAGAGCCCGACAGGGCCCGACAGAGCCCGACAGAGCCCGACAGGGCCCAGTAGAGCCCGACAGAGCCCGACAGAGCACGACAGAGCCCGACAGGGCCCGACAGGGCCCGACAGGGCCCAGTATAACCCGACAGAGCCCGACAGAGCCCGACAGGGCCCGACAGGGCCCGACAGAGCCCGACAGAGCCCAGTAGAGCCCGACAGAGCCCGACAGAGCCCGACAGAGCCCGACAGAGCCCAGTAGAGCCCGACAGAGCCCGACAGGGCCCGACAGGGCCCGACAGGGCCCGACAGGGCCCGACAGAGCCCGACAGAGCCCGACAGAGCCCAGTAGAGCCCAGTAGAGCCCGACAGAGCCCGACAGAGCCCGACAGAGCCCGACAGGGCCCAGTAGAGCCCAGTAGAGCCCGACAGAGCCCAGTAGAGCCCGACAGAGCCCGACAGGGCCCGACAGAGCCCGACAGAGCCCGACAGAGCCCGACAGAGCCCGACAGAGCCCAGTAGAGCCCAACAGAGCCCGGCAGAGCTCGACAGAGCCCGACAGAGCCCAGTAGAGCCCGAAAGAGCCCGACAGAGCCCGACAGAGCCCGACAGAGCCCGACAGGGCCCGACAGGGCCCAGTAGAGCCCGACAGAGCCCGACAGAGCCCGACAGGGCCCGACAGAGCCCGACAGAGCCCGACAGGGCCCAGTATAGCCCGACAGAGCCCGACAGAGCCCGACAGGGCCCGACAGAGCCCGACAGAGCCCAGTAGAGCCCGACAGAGCCCGACAGAGCCCGACAGAGCCCAGTAGAGCCCGACAGGGCCCGACAGAGCCCGACAGAGCCCGACAGGGCCCGACAGGGCCCGACAGAGCCCAGTAGAGCCCGACAGAGCCCGACAGAGTCCGACAGAGCCCGACAGAGCCCGACAGAGCCCGACAGAACCCGACAGAGCCCGACAGAGCCCGACAGGGCCCGACAGGGCCCGACAGAGCCCGACAGAGCCCAGTAGAGCCCGACAGAGCCCGACAGAGCCCGACAGAGCCCGACAGAGCCCGACAGGGCCCAGTAGAGCCCGACAGAGCCCGACAGAGCCCGACAGAGCCCGACAGGGCCCGACAGGGCCCGACAGGGCCCAGTAGAGCCCGACAGAGCCCGACAGAGCCCGACAGAGCCCGACAGAGCCCGACAGGGCCCAGTAGAGCCCGACAGAGCCCAGTAGAGCCCGACAGAGCCCGACAGAACCCGACAGAGCCCGACAGAGCCCAGTAGAGCCCGACAGAGCCCGACAGGGCCCGACCGGGCCCGACAGGGCCCAGTAGAGCCCGACAGAGCCCGACAGAGCCCGACAGAACCCGACAGAGCCCGACAGAGCCCGACAGAGCCCGACAGAGCCCGACAGGGCCCAGTAGAGCCCTACAGAGCCCGACAGAGCCCGACAGAGCCTGACAGAACCCGACAGAACCCGACAGAGCCCGACAGAGCCCGACAGAGCCCGACAGAGCCCGACAGGGCCCAGTAGAGCCCGACAGAGCCCGACAGAGCCCAGTAGAGCCCGACAGAGCCCGACAGAGCCCGACAGAGCCCGACAGAGACCGACAGGGCCCGACAGAGCCCGACAGAGCCCGACAGGGCCCGACAGGGCCCGACAGGGCCCGACAGGGCCCAGTAGAGCCCGACAGAGCCCGGCAGAGCCCGACAGAGCCCGACAGAGCCCAGTAGAGCCCGACAGAGCCCGACAGAGCCCGACAGAGCCCGACAGGGCCCGACAGAGCCCGACAGAGCCCGACAGGGCCCGACAGGGCCCAGTAGAGCCCGACAGAGCCCGACAGAGCCCGACAGGGCCCGACAGAGCCCGACAGAGCCCGACAGAGCCCGACAGAGCCCGACAGAGCCCGACAGAGCCCGACAGGGCCCGACAGAGCCCGACAGAGCCCAGTAGAGCCCGACAGAGCCCGACAGAGCCCGACAGAGCCCGACAGAGCCCAGTAGAGCCCGACAGAGCCCGACAGGGCCCGACAGGGCCCGACAGGGCCCGACAGAGCCCAGTAGAGCCCAGTAGAGCCCGACAGAGGCCGACAGAGCCCGACAGAGCCCGACAGAGCCCAGTAGAGCCCAGTAGAGCCCGACAGAGCCCGACAGAGCCCGACAGAGCCCGACAGAGCCCGACAGAGCCCGACAGAGCCCGACAGGGCCCGACAGGGCCCAGTAGAGCCCGACAGAGCCCGACAGAGCCCGACAGAGCCCGACAGGGCCAAGTAGAGCCCGACAGGGCCCGACCGGGCCCAGTAGAGCCCGACAGAGCCCGACAGGGCCCAGTATAGCCCGACAGAGCCCGACAGGGCCCGCCAGGGCCCGACAGGGCCCGACAGAGCCCAGTAGAGCCCGACAGAGCCCGACAGAGCCCGACAGAGCCCGAACGGGCCCGACCGGGCCCAGTAGAGCCCGACAGAGCGCGACAGAGCCCGACAGGGCCCGACAGAGCCCGACAGAGCCCGACCGGGCCCGACAGGGCCCGACAGGTCCCAGTAGAGCCCGACAGAGCCCGACAGAGCCCGACAGGGCCCGACAGGGCCCAGTAGAGCCCAGTAGAGCCCGACAGAGCCCGACAGAGCCCGACAGAGCCCGACAGAGCCCGACAGGGCCCGACAGGGCCCGACAGGGCCCAGTAGAGCCCGACAGAGCCCTACAGAGCCCGACAGAGTCCGACAGGGCCCGACAGGGCCCGACAGGGCCCAGTAGAGCCCGACAGAGCCCGACAGAGCCCGACAGAGCCCAGTAGAGCCCAGTAGAGCCCGACAGAGGCCGACAGAGGCCGACAGAGGCCGACAGAGCCCAGTAGAGCCCGACAGCGCCCGACAGGGCCCGACAGAGCCCGACAGAGCCCGACCGGGCACGACAGGGCCCGACAGGGCCCAGTAGAGCCCGACAGAGCCCGACAGAGCCCAACAGAGCCCGACAGAGCCCGACAGAGCCCAGTAGAGCCCAGTAGAGCCCAGTAGAGCCCGACAGGGCCCGACAGGGCCCGACAGGGCCCGACAGAGCCCGACAGAGCCCGACAGGGCCCGACAGAGCCCGACAGAGCCCGACAGGGCCCGACAGAGCCCGACAGAGCCCAGTAGAGCCCGACAGGGCCCAGTAGAGCCCGACAGAGCCCGACAGAGCCCGACAGGGCCCGACAGGGCCCGACAGTGCCCGACAGGGCCCGACAGAGCCCGACAGAGCCCGACAGAGCCCGACAGGGCCCAGTATAGCCCGACAGAGCCCGACAGAGCCCGACAGAGCCCGACAGAGCCCGACAGGGCCCGACAGGGCCCGACAGAGCCCGACAGGGCCCGACCGGGCCCGACAGGGCCCGACAGAGCCCGACAGGGCCCAGTATAGCCCGACAGAGCCCGACAGAGCCCGACAGAGCCCGACAGGGCCCGACAGGGCCCGACAGAGCCCGACAGAGCCCGACAGAGCCCGACAGAGCCCAGTAGAGCCCGACAGGTCCCGACAGGGCCCGACAGAGCCCGACAGGGCCCGACAGAGCCCGACAGAGCCCGACAGGTCCCGACAGGGCCCGACAGGGCCCGACAGAGCCCAGTAGAGCCCGACAGAGCCCGACAGAGCCCGACAGAGCCCGACAGAGCCCGACCGGGCCCAGTAGAGCCCGACAGAGCCCGAAAGAGCCCGACAGAGCCCGACAGGGCCCGACAGGGCCCGACAGAGCCCAGTAGAGCCCGACAGAGCCCGACAGAGCCCAGTAGAGCCCGACAGAGCCCAACAGAGCCCGACAGAGCCCAACAGAGCCCGACAGGGCCCGACAGGGCCCGACAGGGCCCAGTAGAGCCCGACAGAGCCCAGTAGAGCCCGACAGAGCCCGACAGAGCCCGACAGAGCCCAGTAGAGCCCGACAGAGCCCGACAGAGCCCGACAGGGCCCGACAGAGCCCGACAGAGCCCGACCGGGCCCGACAGGGCCCGACAGGGCCCAGTAGAGCCCGACAGAGCCCGACAGAGCCCGACAGAGCCCGACAGGGCCCTACAGGGCCCTACAGGGTCCAGTAGAGCCCGACAGAGCCCGACAGAGCCCGACAGAGCCCAGTAGAGCCCGACTGAGCCCGACAGAGCCCGACAGGGCCCGACAGGGCCCGACAGAGCCCAGTAGAGCCCGACAGAGCCCGGCAGAGCCCGGCAGAGCCCGACAGAGCCCGACAGAGCCCGACAGAGCCCGACAGGGCCCGACAGGGCCCAGTATATACCGACAGAGCCTGACAGAGCCCGACAGAGCCCGACAGGGCCCGACAGAGCCCGACAGAGCCCGACAGAGCCCGACAGGGCCCAGTAGAGCCCGACAGAGCCCGACAGAGCCCGACAGGGCCCGACAGGGCCCGACAGGGCCCGACACAGCCCGACAGGGCCCAGTATAACCCGACAGAGCCGGACAGAGCCCGACAGAGCCCGACAGGGCCCGACAGGGCCCGACAGGGCCCGACAGAGCCCAGTAGAGCCCGACAGAGCCCGACAGAGCCCGACAGAGCCCGACAGAGCCCAGTAGAGCCCGACAGAGCCCGACAGAGCCCGACAGAGCCCGACAGGGCCCGACAGGAACCGACAGGGCCCGACAGAGCCCAGTAGAGCCCAGTGGAGCCCGACAGAGCCCGACAGAGCCCGACAGAGCCCGACAGAGCCCGACAGGGCCCGACAGGGCCCAGTAGAGCCCAGTAGAGCCCGACAGAGCCCGACAGAGCCCGACAGAGCCCGACAGAGCCCAGTAGAGCCCGACAGAGCCTGACAGAGCCCGACAGAGCCCGACAGGGCCCAGTAGAGCCCGACAGGGCCCGACCGGGGCAGTAGAGCCCGACAGAGCCCGACAGGGCCCGACAGAGCCCGACAGAGCCCGACAGAGCCCAGTAGAGCCCGACAGAGCCCGACAGAGCCCGACAGGGCCCAGTAGAGCCCAGTAGAGCCCGACAGAGCCCAGTAGAGCCCGACAGAGCCCGACAGGGCCCGACAGAGCCCGACAGAGCCCGACAAAGCCCGACAGGGCCCGACAGAGCCCGACAGGGCCCAGTAGAGCCCGACAGAGCCCGGCAGAGCCCGGCAGAGCCCGACAGAGCCCAATAGAGCCCGACAGAGCCCGACAGAGCCCGACAGGGCCCGACAGGGCCCGACAGGGCCCAGTAGAGCCCGACAGAGCCCGACAGAGCCCGACAGAGCCCGACAGGGCCCGACAGAGCCCAACAGAGCCCGACAGGGCCCAGTATAGCCCGACAGAGCCCGACAGGGCCCGACAGGGCCCGACAGAGCCGACAGAGCCCAGTAGAGCCCGACAGAGCCCGACAGAGCCCGACAGAGCCCGACAGAGCCCAGTAGAGCCCGACAGGGCCCGACAGAGCCCGACAGAGCCTGACAGGGCCCGACAGGGCCCGACAGAGCCCAGTAGAGCCCGACAGAGCCCGACAGAGCCCGACAGAGCCCGACAGGGCCCGACAGGGCCCGACAGAGCCCGACAGAGCCCAGTAGAGCCCAGTAGAGCCCGACAGAGCCCGACAGAGCCCGACAGAGCCCAGTAGAGCCCGACAGAGCCCGACAGAGCCCGACAGAGCCCGACAGGGCCCGACAGGGCCCAGTAGAGCCCGACAGAGCCCGACAGAGCCCGACAGGGCCCGACAGGGCCCAGTAGAGCCCGACAGAGCCCGACAGAGCCCGACAGAGCCCGACAGAGCTCAACAGGGCCCGACAGGGCCCGACAGGGCCCAGTAGAGCCCGACAGAGCCCAGTAGAGCCCGACAGAGCCCGACAGAGCCCGACAGAGCCCGACAGAGCCCGACAGAGCCCGACAGAGCCCAGTAGAGCCCGACAGAGCCCGACAGAGCCCGACAGGGCCCGACAGAGCCCGACAGAGACCGACAGGGCCCGACAGAGCCCGACAGAGCCCAGTAGAGCCCGACAGAGCCCGACAGGGCCCGACAGGGCCCGACAGGGCCCAGTAGAGCCCGACAGAGCCCGACAGAGCCCGACAGAGTCCGACAGGGCCCGACAGGGCCCGACAGGGCCCAGTAGAGCCCGACAGAGCCCGACAGAGCCCGACAGAGCCCAGTAGAGCCCAGTAGAGCCCGACAGAGCCCGACAGAGCCCGACAGAGCCCGACAGAGCCCGACAGAGCCCGACAGAGCCCGACAGAGCCCAGTAGAGCCCGACAGGGCCCGACAGGGCCCGACAGGGCCCGACAGGGCCCAGTAGAGCCCAGTAGAGCCCGACAGGGCCCGACAGGGCCCGACAGAGCCCGACAGGGCCCGACAGGGCCCGACAGGGCCCGACAGGGCCCAGTATAGCCAGACAGAGCCCGACAGAGCCCGACAGGGCCCGACAGGGCCCGACAGGGCCCGACAGAGCCCAGTAGAGCCCGACAGAGCCCGACAGAGCCCGACAGAGCCCGACAGAGCCCGACAGGGCCCGACAGGGCCCAGTAGAGCCCGACAGAGCCCGACAGAGCACGACAGGGCCCGACAGGGCCCGACAGAGCCCGACAGAGTCCGACAGGGCCCGACAGGGCCCAGTAGAGCCCGACAGAGCCCGACAGAGCCTGACAGAGCCCGACAGAGCCCGACAGAGCCCGACAGGGCCCGACAGGGCCCGACAGGGCCCGACAGAGCCCAGTAGAGACCAGTAGAGCCCGACAGAGCCCGACAGAGCCCGACAGAACCCGACAGAGCCCAGTAGAGCCCGACAGAGCCCGACAGGGCCCGACAGGGCCCGACAGGGCCCAGTAGAGCCCGACAGAGCCCGACAGAGCCCGACAGGGCCGACAGGGCCCGACAGGGCCCAGTAGAGCCCAGTAGAGCCCGACAGGGCCCGACAGGGCCCGACAGAGCCCGACAGAGCCCAACAGAGCCCGACAGAGCCCGACAGGGCCTGACAGAGCCCGACAGAGCCCGACAGAGCCCGACAGGGCCCGACAGGGCCCAGTAGAGCCCGACAGAGCCCGACAGGGCCCGACAGAGCCCGACAGGGCCCAGTAGAGCCCGACAGAGCCCGACAGAGCCCGACAGAGCCCGACAGAGCCCAGTAGAGCCCGACAGAGCCCGACAGAGCCCGACAGGGCCCAGTAGAGCCCGACAGAGCCCGACAGAGCCCGACAGAGACCGACAGAGCCCGACAGGGACCGACAGGGCCCGACAGAGCCCGACAGGGCACGACAGAGCCCGACAGAGCCCGACAGAGCCCGACAGGGCCCAGTAGAGCCCGACAGAGCCCGACAGAGCCCGACAGAGCCCGACAGAGCCCGACAGGGCCCGACAGGGCCCGACAGGGCCCAGTATAGCCCGACAGAGCCCGACAGAGCCCGACAGAGCCCGACAGGGCCCGACAGGGCCCGACAGGGCCCGACAGAGCCCGACAGAGCCCAGTAGAGCCCGACAGGGCCCGACAGGGCCCGACAGGGCCCGACAGGGCCCGACAGAGCCCGACAGAGCCCGACAGAGCCCGACAGAGCCCAGTAGAGCCCGACAGAGCCCGACAGAGCCCGACAGAGCCCGACAGGGCCCGACAGGGCCAGTAGAGCCCGACAGAGCCCGACAGAGCCCGACAGAGCCCGACAGGGCCCGACAGGGCCCGACAGAGCCCAGTAGAGCCCGACAGAGCCCGACAGAGCCCGACAGAGCCCGACAGAGCCCGACAGAGCCCGACAGGGCCCGACAGGGCCCAGTAGAGCCCCACAGAGCCCAGTAGAGCCCGACAGAGCCCGACAGAGCCCGACAGAGCCCGACAGAGCCCGACAGAGCCCGACAGAGCCCAGTAGAGCCCGACAGAGCCCGACAGGGCCCGACAGAGCCCGACAGAGACCGACAGGGCCCGACAGAGCCCGACAGAGCCCAGTAGAGCCCGACAGAGCCCGACAGGGCCCGACAGGGCCCGACAGGGCCCAGTAGAGCCCGACAGAGCCCGACAGAGCCCAGTAGAGCCCAACAGAGCCCGGCAGAGCTCGACAGAGCCCGACAGAGCCCAGTAGAGCCCGAAAGAGCCCGACAGAGCCCGACAGAGCCCGACAGAGCCCGACAGGGCCCGACAGGGCCCAGTAGAGCCCGACAGAGCCCGACAGAGCCCGACAGGGCCCGACAGAGCCCGACAGAGCCCGACAGGGCCCAGTATAGCCCGACAGAGCCCGACAGAGCCCGACAGGGCCCGACAGAGCCCGACAGAGCCCAGTAGAGCCCGACAGAGCCCGACAGAGCCCGACAGAGCCCAGTAGAGCCCGACAGGGCCCGACAGAGCCCGACAGAGCCCGACAGGGCCCGACAGGGCCCGACAGAGCCCAGTAGAGCCCGACAGAGCCCGACAGAGTCCGACAGAGCCCGACAGAGCCCGACAGAGCCCGACAGAACCCGACAGAGCCGACAGAGCCCGACAGGGCCCAACAGGGCCCGACAGAGCCCGACAGAGCCCAGTAGAGCCCGACAGAGCCCGACAGAGCCCGACAGAGCCCGACAGAGCCCGACAGGGCCCAGTAGAGCCCGACAGAGCCCGACAGAGCCCGACAGAGCCCGACAGGGCCCGACAGGGCCCGACAGGGCCCAGTAGAGCCCGACAGAGCCCGACAGAGCCCGACAGAGCCCGACAGAGCCCGACAGGGCCCAGTAGAGCCCGACAGAGCCCAGTAGAGCCCGACAGAGCCCGACAGAACCCGACAGAGCCCGACAGAGCCCAGTAGAGCCCGACAGAGCCCGACAGGGCCCGACAGGGCCCGACAGGGCCCGACCGGGCCCGACAGGGCCCAGTAGAGCCCGACAGAGCCCGACAGAGCCCGACAGAACCCGACAGAGCCCGACAGAGCCCGACAGAGCCCGACAGAGCCCGACAGGGCCCAGTAGAGCCCTACAGAGCCCGACAGAGCCCGACAGAGCCCGACAGAACCCGACAGAACCCGACAGAGCCCGACAGAGCCCGACAGAGCCCGACAGAGCCCGACAGGGCCCAGTAGAGCCCGACAGAGCCCGACAGAGCCCAGTAGAGCCCGACAGAGCCCGACAGAGCCCGACAGAGCCCGACAGAGACCGACAGGGCCCGACAGAGCCCGACAGAGCCCGACAGGGCCCGACAGGGCCCGACAGGGCCCGACAGGGCCCAGTAGAGCCCGACAGAGCCCGGCAGAGCCCGGCAGAGCCCGACAGAGCCCGACAGAGCCCAGTAGAGCCCGACAGAGCCCGACAGAGCCCGACAGAGCCCGACAGAGCCCGACAGGGCCCGACAGAGCCCGACAGAGCCCGACAGGGCCCAGTAGAGCCCGACAGAGCCCGACAGAGCCCGACAGGGCCTGACAGAGCCCGACAGAGCCCGACAGAGCCCGACAGGGCCCAGTATAGCCCGACAGAGCCCGACAGAGCCCGACAGAGCCCGACAGGGCCCGACAGAGCCCGACAGAGCCCAGTAGAGCCCGACAGAGCCCGACAGAGCCCGACAGAGCCCGACAGAGCCCAGTAGAGCCCGACAGAGCCCGACAGGGCCCGACAGGGCCCGACAGGGCCCGACAGAGCCCAGTAGAGCCCAGTAGAGCCCGACAGAGCCCGACAGAGCCCGACAGAGCCCGACAGGGCCCGACAGAGCCCAGTAGAGCCCAGTAGAGCCCGACAGAGCCCGACAGAGCCCGACAGAGCCCGACAGAGCCCGACAGGGCCCGACAGGGCCCGACAGGGCCCAGTAGAGCCCGACAGAGCCCGACAGAGCCCGACAGAGCCCGACAGGGCCAAGTAGAGCCCGACAGGGCCCGACCGGGCCCAGTAGAGCCCGACAGAGCCCGACAGGGCCCGACAGAGCCCGACAGAGCCCGACAGGGCCCGTCAGAGCCCGACAGAGCCCGACAGGGCCCAGTATAGCCCGACAGAGCCCGACAGGGCCCGCCAGGGCCCGACAGGGCCCGACAGAGCCCAGTAGAGCCCGACAGAGCCCGACAGAGCCCGACAGAGCCCGAACGGGCCCGACCGGGCCCAGTAGAGCCCGACAGAGCGCGACAGAGCCCGACAGGGCCCGACAGAGCCCGACAGAGCCCGACCGGGCCCGACAGGTCCCAGTAGAGCCCGACAGAGCCCGACAGAGCCCGACAGGGCCCGACAGGGCCCAGTAGAGCCCAGTAGAGCCCGACAGAGCCCGACAGAGCCCGACAGAGCCCGACAGAGCCCGACAGAGCCCGACAGAGCCCAGTAGAGCCCGACAGAGCCCGACAGAGCCCGACAGAGCCCGACAGGGCCCGACAGGGCCCGACAGAGCCCAGTAGAGCCCGACAGAGCCCGGCAGAGCCCGGCAGAGCCCGACAGAGCCCGACAGAGCCCGACAGAGCCCGACAGGGCCCGACAGGGCCCAGTATATACCGACAGAGCCTGACAGAGCCCGACAGAGCCCGACAGGGCCCGACAGAGCCCGACAGAGCCCGACAGAGCCCGACAGGGCCCAGTAGAGCCCGACAGAGCCCGACAGGGCCCGACAGGGCCCGACAGGGCCCGACAGGGCCCGACAGAGCCCAGTAGAGCCCGACAGAGCCCGACAGAGCCCGACAGAGCCCGACAGGGCCCGACAGGGCCCGACAGGGCCCGACAGAGCCCAGTAGAGCCCGACAGAGCCCGACAGAGCCCGACAGAGCCCGACAGAGCCCAGTAGAGCCCGACAGAGCCCGACAGAGCCCGACAGGGCCCGACAGGAACCGACAGGGCCCGACAGAGCCCAGTAGAGCCCAGTGGAGCCCGACAGAGCCCGACAGAGCCCGACAGAGCCCGACAGAGCCCGACAGAGCCCGACAGAGCCCGACAGGGCCCAGTAGAGCCCAGTAGAGCCCGACAGAGCCCGACAGAGCCCGACAGAGCCCGACAGAGCCCGACAGAGCCCAGTAGAGCCCGACAGAGCCTGACAGAGCCCGACAGAGCCCGACAGGGCCCAGTAGAGCCCGACAGGGCCCGACCGGGGCAGTAGAGCCCGACAGAGCCCGACAGGGCCCGACAGAGCCCGACAGAGCCCGACAGAGCCCAGTAGAGCCCGACAGAGCCCGACAGAGCCCGACAGGGCCCAGTAGAGCCCAGTAGAGCCCGACAGAGCCCAGTAGAGCCCGACAGAGCCCGACAGGGCCCGACAGAGCCCGACAGAGCCCGACAAAGCCCGACAGGGCCCGACAGAGCCCGACAGGGCCCAGTAGAGCCCGACAGAGCCCGGCAGAGCCCGGCAGAGCCCGACAGAGCCCAATAGAGCCCGACAGAGCCCGACAGAGCCCGACAGGGCCCGACAGGGCCCGACAGGGCCCAGTAGAGCCCGACAGAGCCCGACAGAGCCCGACAGGGCCCGACAGAGCCCAACAGAGCCCGACAGGGCCCAGTATAGCCCGACAGAGCCCGACAGGGCCCGACAGGGCCCGACAGAGCCCGACAGAGCCCAGTAGAGCCCGACAGAGCCCGACAGAGCCCGACAGAGCCCGACAGAGCCCAGTAGAGCCCGACAGGGCCCGACAGAGCCCGACAGAGCCTGACAGGGCCCGACAGGGCCCGACAGAGCCCAGTAGAGCCCGACAGAGCCCGACAGAGCCCGACAGAGCCCGACAGGGCCCGACAGGGCCCGACAGAGCCCGACAGAGCCCAGTAGAGCCCAGTAGAGCCCGACAGAGCCCGACAGAGCCCGACAGAGCCCAGTAGAGCCCGACAGAGCCCGACAGAGCCCGACAGAGCCCGACAGGGCCCGACAGGGCCCAGTAGAGCCCGACAGAGCCCGACAGAGCCCGACAGAGCCCGACAGGGCCCGACAGGGCCCGACAGAGCCCAGTAGAGCCCGACAGAGCCCGACAGAGCCCGACAGAGCCCAACAGGGCCCGACAGGGCCCGACAGGGCCCAGTAGAGCCCGACAGAGCCCAGTAGAGCCCGACAGAGCCCGACAGAGCCCGACAGAGCCCGACAGAGCCCGACAGAGCCCGACAGAGCCCAGTAGAGCCCGACAGAGCCCGACAGAGCCCGACAGGGCCCGACAGAGCCCGACAGGGCCCGACAGGGCCCAGTAGAGCCCGACAGAGCCCGACAGGGCCCGACAGAGCCCGACAGAGCCCAGTAGAGCCCAGTAGAGCCCGACAGAGCCCGACAGAGCCCGACAGAGCCCGACAGAGCCCGACAGAGCCCAGTAGAGCCCGACAGGGCCCGACAGGGCCCGACAGGGCCCGACAGGGCCCAGTAGAGCCCAGTAGAGCCCGACAGGGCCCGACAGGGCCCGACAGGGCCCGACAGTGCCCGACAGGGCCCGACAGAGCCCGACAGGGCCCAGTATAGCCAGACAGAGCCCGACAGAGCCCGACAGGGCCCGACAGGGCCCGACAGGGCCCGACAGGGCCCAGTAGAGCCCGACAGAGCCCGACAGAGCCCGACAGAGCCCGACAGAGCCCGACAGGGCCCGACAGGGCCCAGTAGAGCCCGACAGAGCCCGACAGAGCCCGACAGGGCCCGACAGGGCCCGACAGAGCCCGACAGAGTCCGACAGGGCCCGACAGGGCCCAGTAGAGCCCGACAGAGCCCGACAGAGCCTGACAGAGCCCGACAGAGCCCGACAGAGCCCGACAGGGCCCGACAGGGCCCGACAGGGCCCGACAGGGCCCAGTAGAGACCAGTAGAGCCCGACAGAGCCCGACAGAGCCCGACAGAACCCGACAGAGCCCAGTAGAGCCCGACAGAGCCCGACAGGGCCCGACAGGGCCCAGTAGAGCCCGACAGACCCCGACAGAGCCCGACAGGGCCCGACAGGGCCCGACAGGGCCCAGTAGAGCCCAGTAGAGCCCGACAGGGCCCGACAGGGCCCGACAGAGCCCGACAGAGCCCAACAGAGCCCGACAGAGCCCGACAGGGCCTGACAGAGCCCGACAGAGCCCGACAGAGCCCGACAGGGCCCGACAGGGCCCAGTAGAGCCCGACAGAGCCCGACAGAGCCCGACAGAGCCCGACAGGGCCCAGTAGAGCCCGACAGAGCCCGACAGAGCCCGACAGAGCCCGACAGAGCCCAGTAGAGCCCGACAGAGCCCGACAGAGCCCGACAGGGCCCAGTAGAGCCCGACAGAGCCCGACAGAGCCCGACAGAGACCAACAGAGCCCGACAGGGAGCGACAGGGCCCGACAGAGCCCGACAGGGCACGACAGAGCCCGACAGAGCCCGACAGAGCCCGACAGGGCCCAGTAGAGCCCGACAGAGCCCGACAGAGCCCGACAGAGCCCGACAGGGCCCGACAGGGCCCAGTATAGCCCGACAGAGCCCGACAGAGCCCGACAGAGCCCGACAGGACCCGACAGGGCCCGACAGGGCCCGACAGAGCCCGACAGAGCCCAGTAGAGCCCGACAGGTCCCGACAGGGCCCGACAGGGCCCGACAGGGCCCGACAGAGCCCGACAGAGCCCGACAGAGCCCGACAGAGCCCAGTAGAGCCCGACAGAGCCCGACAGAGCCCGACAGAGCCCGACAGGGCCCGACAGGGCCCGACAGGGCCCAGTAGAGCCCGACAGAGCCCGACAGAGCCCGACAGAGCCCGACAGAGCCCGACAGGGCCCGACAGGGCCCGACAGAGCCCAGTAGAGCCCGACAGAGCCCGACAGAGCCCGACAGAGCCCGACAGAGCCCGACAGGGCCCGACAGGGCCCAGTAGAGCCCGACAGAGCCCAGTAGAGCCCGACAGAGCCCGACAGAGCCCGACAGAGCCCGACAGAGCCCGACAGAGCCCGACAGAGCCCAGTAGAGCCCGACAGAGCCCGACAGAGCCCGACAGGGCCCGACAGAGCCCGACAGAGACCGACAGGGCCCGACAGAGCCCGACAGAGCCCAGTAGAGCCCGACAGAGCCCGACAGGGCCCGACAGAGCCCGACAGGGCCCAGTAGAGCCCGACAGAGCCCGACAGAGCCCGACAGAGTCCGACAGGGCCCGACAGAGCCCGACAGGGCCCGACAGAGCCCGACAGGGCCCGACAGGGCCCGACAGAGCCCGACAGGGCCCAGTAGAGCCCGACAGAGCCCGACAGGGCCCGACAGGGCCCGACAGGGCCCAGTAGAGCCCGACAGAGCCCGACAGAGCCCGACAGAGTCCGACAGGGCCCGACAGGGCCCGACAGGGCCCAGTAGAGCCCGACAGAGCCCGACAGAGCCCGACAGAGCCCAGTAGAGCCCAGTAGAGCCCGACAGAGCCCGACAGAGCCCGACAGAGCCCGACAGAGCCCGACAGAGCCCAGTAGAGCCCGACAGGGCCCGACAGGGCCCGACAGGGCCCGACAGGGCCCAGTAGAGCCCAGTAGAGCCCGACAGGGCCCGACAGGGCCCGACAGGGCCCGACAGGGCCCGACAGAGCCCGACAGTGCCCGACAGGGCCCGACAGAGCCCGACAGGGCCCAGTATAGCCAGACAGAGCCCGACAGAGCCCGACAGGGCCCGACAGGGCCCGACAGGGCCCGACAGAGCCCAGTAGAGCCCGACAGAGCCCGACAGAGCCCGACAGAGCCCGACAGAGCCCGACAGGGCCCGACAGGGCCCAGTAGAGCCCGACAGAGCCCGACAGAGCCCGACAGGGCCCGACAGGGCCCGACAGAGCCCGACAGAGTCCGACAGGGCCGACAGGGCCCAGTAGAGCCCGACAGAGCCCGACAGAGCCTGACAGAGCCCGACAGAGCCCGACAGAGCCCGACAGGGCCCGACAGGGCCCGACAGGGCCCGACAGAGCCCAGTAGAGACCAGTAGAGCCCGACAGAGCCCGACAGAGCCCGACAGAACCCGACAGAGCCCAGTAGAGCCCGACAGAGCCCGACAGGGCCCGACAGGGCCCGACAGGGCCCAGTAGAGCCCGACAGAGCCCGACAGAGCCCGACAGGGCCCGACAGGGCCCGACAGGGCCCAGTAGAGCCCAGTAGAGCCCGACAGGGCCCGACAGGGCCCGACAGAGCCCGACAGAGCCCAACAGAGCCCGACAGAGCCCGACAGGGCCTGACAGAGCCCGACAGAGCCCGACAGAGCCCGACAGGGCCCGACAGGGCCCAGTAGAGCCCGACAGAGCCCGACAGGGCCCGACAGGGCCCGACAGAGCCCGACAGAGCCCGACAGGGCCCAGTAGAGCCCGACAGAGCCCGACAGAGCCCGACAGAGCCCGACAGAGCCCAGTAGAGCCCGACAGAGCCCGACAGAGCCCGACAGGGCCCAGTAGAGCCCGACAGAGCCCGACAGAGCCCGACAGAGACCGACAGAGCCCGACAGGGAGCGACAGGGCCCGACAGAGCCCGACAGGGCACGACAGAGCCCGACAGAGCCCGACAGAGCCCGACAGGGCCCAGTAGAGCCCGACAGAGCCCGACAGAGCCCGACAGAGCCCGACAGAGCCCGACAGGGCCCGACAGAGCCCGACAGGGCCCGACAGGGCCCAGTATAGCCCGACAGAGCCCCGACAGAGCCCGACAGAGCCCGACAGGTCCCGACAGGGCCCGACAGGGCCCGACAGAGCCCGACAGAGCCCAGTAGAGCCCGACAGGTCCCGACAGAGCCCGACAGAGCCCGACAGAGCCCAGTAGAGCCCGACAGGGCCCGACAGGGCCCGACAGGGCCCGACAGGGCCCAGTAGAGCCCAGTAGAGCCCGACAGGGCCCGACAGGGCCCGACAGGGCCCGACAGGGCCCGACAGAGCCCGACAGTGCCCGACAGGGCCCGACAGGGCCCGACAGGGCCCAGTATAGCCAGACAGAGCCCGACAGAGCCCGACAGGGCCCGACAGGGCCCGACAGGGCCCGACAGAGCCCAGTAGAGCCCGACAGAGCCCGACAGAGCCCGACAGAGCCCGACAGGGCCCGACAGGGCCCAGTAGAGCCCGACAGAGCCCGACAGAGCCCGACAGGGCCCGACAGGGCCCGACAGAGCCCGACAGAGTCCGACAGGGCCCGACAGGGCCCAGTAGAGCCCGACAGAGCCCGACAGAGCCTGACAGAGCCCGACAGAGCCCGACAGAGCCCGACAGGGCCCGACAGGGCCCGACAGAGCCCAGTAGAGACCAGTAGAGCCCGACAGAGCCCGACAGAGCCCGACAGAACCCGACAGAGCCCAGTAGAGCCCGACAGAGCCCGACAGGGCCCGACAGGGCCCGACAGGGCCCAGTAGAGCCCGACAGAGCCCGACAGAGCCCGACAGGGCCCGACAGGGCCCGACAGGGCCCAGTAGAGCCCAGTAGAGCCCGACAGGGCCCGACAGGGCCCGACAGGGCCCGACAGAGCCCGACAGAGCCCAACAGAGCCCGACAGAGCCCGACAGAGCCCGACAGAGCCCGACAGGGCCTGACAGAGCCCGACAGAGCCCGACAGAGCCCGACAGGGCCCGACAGGGCCCAGTAGAGCCCGACAGAGCCCGACAGGGCCCGACAGGGCCCGACAGAGCCCGACAGAGCCCGACAGGGCCCAGTAGAGCCCGACAGAGCCCGACAGAGCCCGACAGAGCCCGACAGAGCCCAGTAGAGCCCGACAGAGCCCGACAGAGCCCGACAGAGCCCGACAGAGACCGACAGAGCCCGACAGGGAGCGACAGGGCCCGACAGAGCCCGACAGGGCCCGACAGAGCCCGACAGAGCCCGACAGAGCCCGACAGGGCCCAGTAGAGCCCGACAGAGCCCGACAGAGCCCGACAGAGCCCGACAGAGCCCGACAGGGCCCGACAGAGCCCGACAGGGCCCGACAGGGCCCAGTATAGCCCGACAGAGCCCGACAGAGCCCGACAGAGCCCGACAGGTCCCGACAGGGCCCGACAGGGCCCGACAGAGCCCGACAGAGCCCAGTAGAGCCCGACAGGTCCCGACAGGGCCCGACAGGGCCCGACAGGGCCCGACAGAGCCCGACAGAGCCCGACAGAGCCCGACAGAGCCCGACAGAGCCCAGTAGAGCCCGACAGAGCCCGACAGAGCCCGACAGAGCCCGACAGGGCCCGACAGGGCCCGACAGGGCCCAGTAGAGCCCGACAGAGCCCGACAGAGCCCGACAGAGCCCGACAGAGCCCGACAGGGCCCGACAGGGCCCGACAGAGCCCAGTAGAGCCCGACAGAGCCCGACAGAGCCCGACAGAGCCCGACAGAGCCCGACAGGGCCCGACAGGGCCCAGTAGAGCCCGACAGAGCCCAGTAGAGCCCGACAGAGCCCGACAGAGCCCGACAGAGCCCGACAGAGCCCGACAGAGCCCAGTAGAGCCCGACAGAGCCCGACAGAGCCCGACAGGGCCCGACAGAGCCCGACAGAGACCGACAGGGCCCGACAGAGCCCGACAGAGCCCAGTAGAGCCCGACAGAGCCCGACAGGGCCCGACAGGGCCCGACAGGGCCCAGTAGAGCCCGACAGAGCCCGACAGAGCCCGACAGAGTCCGACAGGGCCGGCCAGGCCGGGCCCGACAGGGCCCAGGCCCGTAGAGCCCGACAGAGCCCGACAGAGCCCGACAGAGCCCAGTAGAGCCCAGTAGAGCCCGACAGAGCCCGACAGAGCCCGACAGAGCCCAGTAGAGCCCGACAGGGCCCGACAGGGCCCGACAGGGCCCGACAGAGCCCAGTAGAGCCCAGTAGAGCCCGACAGGGCCCGACAGGGCCCGACAGGGCCCGACAGGGCCCGACAGAGCCCGACAGGACCCAGTATAGCCAGACAGAGCCCGACAGAGCCCGACAGGGCCCGACAGGGCCCGACAGGGCCCGACAGAGCCCAGTAGAGCCCGACAGAGCCCGACAGAGCCCGACAGAGCCCGACAGAGCCCGACCGGGCCCGACCGGGCCCGACAGGGCCCAGTAGAGCCCGACAGAGCCCGACAGAGCCCGACAGGGCCCGACAGGGCCCGACAGGGCCCAGTAGAGCCCGACAGAGCCCGACAGAGCCTGACAGAGCCCGACAGAGCCCGACAGAGCCCGACAGGGCCCGACAGGGCCCGACAGGGCCCGACAGGGCCCAGTAGAGACCAGTAGAGACCAGTAGAGCCCGACAGAGCCCGACAGAGCCCGACAGAACCCGACAGAGCCCAGTAGAGCCCGACAGAGCCCGACAGGGCCCGACAGGGCCCGACAGGGCCCAGTAGAGCCCGACAGAGCCCGACAGAGCCCGACAGAGCCCGACAGGGCCCGACAGGGCCCAGTAGAGCCCAGTAGAGCCCGACAGAGCCCGACAGGGTCCGACAGGGCCCGACAGAGCCCGACAGAGCCCGACAGAGCCCGACAGGGCCTGACAGAGCCCGACAGAGCCCGACAGAGCCCGACAGGGCCCGACAGGGCCCAGTAGAGCCCGACAGAGCCCGACAGGGCCCGACAGGGCCCGACAGAGCCCGACAGAGCCCAGTAGAGCCCGACAGAGCCCGACAGAGCCCGACAGAGCCCGACAGAGCCCAGTAGAGCCCGACAGAGCCCGACAGAGCCCGACAGGGCCCAGTAGAGCCCGACAGAGCCCGACAGAGCCCGACAGAGACCGACAGAGCCCGACAGGGACCGACAGGGCCCGACAGAGCCCGACAGGGCACGACAGAGCCCGACAGGGCACGACAGAGCCCGACAGGGCCCAGTAGAGCCCGACAGAGCCCGACAGAGCCCGACAGAGCCCGACAGAGCCCGACAGGGCCCGACAGAGCCCGACAGAGCCCGACAGGGCCCAGTATAGCCCGACAGAGCCCGACAGAGCCCGACAGAGCCCGACAGGGCCCGACAGGGCCCGACAGGGCCCGACAGAGCCCGACAGAGCCCAGTAGAGCCCGACAGGTCCCGACAGGTCCCGACAGGGCCCGACAGGGCCCGACAGAGCCCGACAGAGCCCGACAGAGCCCGACAGGGCCCGACAGGGCCCAGTAGAGCCCGACAGAGCCCGACAGAGCCCGACAGAGCCCGACAGAGCCCGACAGGGCCCAGTAGAGCCCGACAGAGCCCGACAGAGCCCGACAGAGCCCGACAGGGCCCGACAGGGCCCGACAGGGCCCGACAGAGCCCGACAGGGCCCGACAGGGCCCGAGAGGGCGCGACAGAGCCCAGTAGAGCCCGACAGAGCCCGACAGAGCCCGACAGAGCCCGACAGGGCCCGACAGGGCCCGACAGGGCCCGACAGAGCCCAACAGAGCCCGACAGGGCCCGACAGGGCCCAGTAGAGCCCGACAGAGCCCAGTAGAGCCCGACAGAGCCCGACAGAGCCCGACAGAGCCCGACAGGGCCCGACAGGGCCCGACAGAGCCCGACAGGGCCCAGTAGAGCCCGACAGAGCCCGACAGAGCCCGACAGGGCCCGACAGAGCCCGACAGGGCCCGACAGGGCCCGACAGGGCCCAGTAGAGCCCGACAGAGCCCGGCAGAGCCCGACAGAGCCCGACAGAGCCCGACAGAGCCCAGTAGAGCCCGACAGAGCCCGACAGAGCCCGACAGAGCCCGACAGGGCCCGACAGGGCCCGACAGGGCCCGACAGGGCCCAGTAGAGCCCGACAGAGCCCGGCAGAGCCCGACAGAGCCCGACAGAGCCCAGTAGAGCCCAGTAGAGCTCGACAGAGCCCGACAGAGGCCGACAGAGCCCGACAGAGGCCGACAGAGCCCGACAGAGCCCGACAGAGCCCGACAGGGACCGACAGAGCCCGACAGGGCCCAGTAGAGCCCGACAGAGCCCGACAGAGCCCGACAGAGCCCGACAGGGCCCGACAGGGCCCGACAGGGCCCAGTATAACCCGACAGAGCCCGACAGAGCCCGACAGAGCCCGACAGGGCCCGACAGGGCCCGACAGAGCCCAGTAGAGCCCGACAGAGCCCGACAGAGCCCGACAGAGCCCGACAGAGCCCAGTAGAGCCCGACAGAGCCCGACAGGGCCCGACAGAGCCCAGTAGAGCCCAGTAGAGCCCGACAGAGCCCGACAGAGCCCGACAGAGCCCGACAGAGACCGACAGAGCCCGACAGGGCCCAGTAGAGCCCGACAGAGCCTGACAGAGCCCGACAGAACCCGACAGAGCCCGACAGGGCCCAGTAGAGCCCTACAGAGCCCGACAGAGCCCGACAGAGCCCGACAGAACCCGACAGAACCCGACAGAGCCCGACAGAGCCCGACAGAGCCCGACAGGGCCCAGTAGAGCCCGACAGAGCCCGACAGAGCCCAGTAGAGCCCGACAGAGCCCGACAGAGCCCGACAGAGACCGACAGAGACCGACAGGGCCCGACAGAGCCCGACAGAGCCCGACAGGGTCCGACAGGGCCCGACAGGGCCCAGTAGAGCCCGACAGAGCCCGGCAGAGCCCGACAGAGCCCGGCAGAGCCCAGTAGAGCCCGACAGAGCCCGACAGAGCCCGACAGAGCCCGACAGAGCCCGACAGGGCCCGACAGGGCCCGACAGAGCCCGACAGGGCCCGACAGGGCCCAGTAGAGCCCGACAGAGCCCGACAGAGCCCGACAGGGCCCGACAGAGCCCGACAGAGCCCGACAGGGCCCAGTATAGCCCGACAGAGCCCGACAGAGCCCGACAGAGCCCGACAGAGCCCGACAGGGCCCGACAGAGCCCGACAGAGCCCAGTAGAGCCCGACAGAGCCCGACAGAGCCCGACAGAGCCCGACAGAGCCCAGTAGAGCCCGACAGGGCCCGACAGGGCCCGACAGGGCCCGACAGGTCCCGACAGAGCCCAGTAGAGCCCAGTAGAGCCCGACAGAGCCCGACAGAGCCCGACAGGGCCCGACAGGGCCCAGTAGAGCCCAGTAGAGCCCGACAGAGCCCGACAGAGCCCGACAGAGCCCGACAGAGCCCGACAGAGCCCGACAGGGCCCGACAGGGCCCGACAGGGCCCGACAGGGCCCGATAGGGCCCGACAGAGCCCGACAGGGCCCAGTAGAGCCCGACAGGGCCCGACCGGGCCCAGTAGAGCCCGACAGAGCCCGACAGGGCCCGACAGAGCCCGACAGAGCCCGACAGGGCCCGACAGGGCCCGACAGAGCCCGACAGGGCCCAGTATAGCCCGACAGAGCCCGACAGGGCCCGACAGGGCCCGACAGGGCCCGACAGAGCCCAGTAGAGCCCGACAGAGCCCGACAGAGCCCGACAGAGCCCGAACGGGCCCGACCGGGCCCAGTAGAGCCCGACAGAGCGCGACAGGGCCCGACAGAGCCCGACAGAGCCCGACAAAGCCCGACAGGGCCCGACAGAGCCCGACAGGGCCCAGTAGAGCCCGACAGAGCCCGACAGAGCCCGACAGGGCCCGACAGGGCCCAGTAGAGCCCAGTAGAGCCCGACAGAGCCCGACAGAGCCCGACAGAGCCCGACAGGGCCCGACAGGGCCCAGTAGAGCCCGACAGAGCCCGACAGAGCCCGACAGAGCCCGACCGGGCCCGACAGGGCCCGACAGGGCCCAGTAGAGCCCGACAGAGCCCGACAGAGCCCGACAGGGCCCGACAGAGCCCGACAGAGCCCGACCGGGCCCGACAGGGCCCGACAGAGCCCGACAGAGCCCGACAGAGCCCGACCGGGCCCGACCGGGCCCGACAGGGCCCAGTAGAGCCCGACAGAGCCCGACAGGGCCCGACAGGGCCCGACAGGGCCCAGTAGAGCCCGACAGAGCCCGACAGAGCCTGACAGAGCCCGACAGAGCCCGACAGAGCCCGACAGGGCCCGACAGGGCCCGACAGGGCCCGACAGAGCCCAGTAGAGACCAGTAGAGACCAGTAGAGCCCGACAGAGCCCGACAGAGCCCGACAGAACCCGACAGAGCCCAGTAGAGCCCGACAGAGCCCGACAGGGCCCGACAGGGCCCGACAGGGCCCAGTAGAGCCCGACAGAGCCCGACAGAGCCCGACAGAGCCCGACAGGGCCCGACAGGGCCCAGTAGAGCCCAGTAGAGCCCGACAGAGCCCGACAGGGTCCGACAGGGCCCGACAGAGCCCGACAGAGCCCAACAGAGCCCGACAGGGCCTGACAGAGCCCGACAGAGCCCGACAGAGCCCGACAGGGCCCGACAGGGCCCAGTAGAGCCCGACAGAGCCCGACAGGGCCCGACAGGGCCCGACAGAGCCCGACAGAGCCCAGTAGAGCCCGACAGAGCCCGACAGAGCCCGACAGAGCCCGACAGAGCCCGACAGAGCCCAGTAGAGCCCGACAGAGCCCGACAGAGCCCGACAGGGCCCAGTAGAGCCCGACAGAGCCCGACAGAGCCCGACAGAGACCGACAGAGCCCGACAGGGACCGACAGGGCCCGACAGAGCCCGACAGGGCACGACAGAGCCCGACAGGGCCCAGTAGAGCCCGACAGAGCCCGACAGAGCCCGACAGAGCCCGACAGAGCCCGACAGGGCCCGACAGGGCCCGACAGAGCCCGACAGGGCCCAGTATAGCCCGACAGAGCCCGACAGAGCCCGACAGAGCCCGACAGGGCCCGACAGGGCCCGACAGGGCCCGACAGAGCCCGACAGAGCCCAGTAGAGCCCGACAGGTCCCGACAGGTCCCGACAGGGCCCGACAGGGCCCGACAGGGCCCGACAGAGCCCGACAGAGCCCGACAGGGCCCGACAGGGCCCAGTAGAGCCCGACAGAGCCCGACAGAGCCCGACAGAGCCCGACAGAGCCCGACAGGGCCCAGTAGAGCCCGACAGAGCCCGACAGAGCCCGACAGAGCCCGACAGGGCCCGACAGGGCCCGACAGGGCCCGACAGAGCCCGACAGGGCCCGACAGGGCCCGAGAGGGCGCGACAGAGCCCAGTAGAGCCCGACAGAGCCCGACAGAGCCCGACAGAGCCCGACAGGGCCCGACAGGGCCCGACAGGGCCCGACAGAGCCCAACAGAGCCCGACAGGGCCCGACAGGGCCCAGTAGAGCCCGACAGAGCCCAGTAGAGCCCGACAGAGCCCGACAGAGCCCGACAGAGCCCGACAGGGCCCGACAGGGCCCGACAGAGCCCGACAGGGCCCAGTAGAGCCCGACAGAGCCCGACAGAGCCCGACAGGGCCCGACAGAGCCCGACAGGGCCCGACAGGGCCCGACAGGGCCCAGTAGAGCCCGACAGAGCCCGGCAGAGCCCGACAGAGCCCGACAGAGCCCGACAGAGCCCAGTAGAGCCCGACAGAGCCCGACAGAGCCCGACAGAGCCCGACAGAGCCCGACAGGGCCCGACAGGGCCCGACAGGGCCCGACAGGGCCCAGTAGAGCCCGACAGAGCCCGGCAGAGCCCGACAGAGCCCGACAGAGCCCAGTAGAGCCCAGTAGAGCTCGACAGAGCCCGACAGAGGCCGACAGAGCCCGACAGAGGCCGACAGAGCCCGACAGAGCCCGACAGAGCCCGACAGGGACCGACAGAGCCCGACAGGGCCCAGTAGAGCCCGACAGAGCCCGACAGAGCCCGACAGAGCCCGACAGGGCCCGACAGGGCCCGACAGGGCCCGACAGGGCCCAGTATAACCCGACAGAGCCCGACAGAGCCCGACAGAGCCCGACAGGGCCCGACAGGGCCCGACAGAGCCCAGTAGAGCCCGACAGAGCCCGACAGAGCCCGACAGAGCCCGACAGAGCCCAGTAGAGCCCGACAGAGCCCGACAGGGCCCGACAGAGCCCAGTAGAGCCCAGTAGAGCCCGACAGAGCCCGACAGAGCCCGACAGAGCCCGACAGAGACCGACAGAGCCCGACAGGGCCCAGTAGAGCCCGACAGAGCCTGACAGAGCCCGACAGAACCCGACAGAGCCCGACAGGGCCCAGTAGAGCCCTACAGAGCCCGACAGAGCCCGACAGAGCCCGACAGAACCCGACAGAACCCGACAGAGCCCGACAGAGCCCGACAGAGCCCGACAGGGCCCAGTAGAGCCCGACAGAGCCCGACAGAGCCCAGTAGAGCCCGACAGAGCCCGACAGAGCCCGACAGAGACCGACAGAGACCGACAGGGCCCGACAGAGCCCGACAGAGCCCGACAGGGCCCGACAGGGCCCGACAGGGCCCAGTAGAGCCCGACAGAGCCCGGCAGAGCCCGACAGAGCCCGGCAGAGCCCAGTAGAGCCCGACAGAGCCCGACAGAGCCCGACAGAGCCCGACAGAGCCCGACAGGGCCCGACAGGGCCCGACAGAGCCCGACAGGGCCCGACAGGGCCCAGTAGAGCCCGACAGAGCCCGACAGAGCCCGACAGGGCCCGACAGAGCCCGACAGAGCCCGACAGGGCCCAGTATAGCCCGACAGAGCCCGACAGAGCCCGACAGAGCCCGACAGGGCCCGACAGAGCCCGACAGAGCCCAGTAGAGCCCGACAGAGCCCGACAGAGCCCGACAGAGCCCGACAGAGCCCAGTAGAGCCCGACAGGGCCCGACAGGGCCCGACAGGGCCCGACAGGTCCCGACAGAGCCCAGTAGAGCCCAGTAGAGCCCGACAGAGCCCGACAGAGCCCGACAGGGCCCGACAGGGCCCGACAGGGCCCAGTAGAGCCCAGTAGAGCCCGACAGAGCCCGACAGAGCCCGACAGAGCCCGACAGAGCCCGACAGAGCCCGACAGGGCCCGACAGGGCCGCGACAGGGCCCGACAGGGCCCGATAGGGCCCGACAGAGCCCGACAGGGCCCAGTAGAGCCCGACAGGGCCCGACCGGGCCCAGTAGAGCCCGACAGAGCCCGACAGGGCCCGACAGAGCCCGACAGAGCCCGACAGGGCCCGACAGGGCCCGACAGAGCCCGACAGGGCCCAGTATAGCCCGACAGAGCCCGACAGGGCCCGACAGGGCCCGACAGGGCCCGACAGAGCCCAGTAGAGCCCGACAGAGCCCGACAGAGCCCGACAGAGCCCGAACGGGCCCGACCGGGCCCAGTAGAGCCCGACAGAGCGCGACAGAGCCCGACAGGGCCCGACAGAGCCCGACAGAGCCCGACCGGGCCCGACAGGGCCCGACAGGGCCCAGTAGAGCCCGACAGAGCCCGACAGAGCCCGACAGGGCCCGACAGGGCCCAGTAGAGCCCAGTAGAGCCCGACAGAGCCCGACAGAGCCCGACAGAGCCCGACAGGGCCCGACAGGGCCCAGTAGAGCCCGACAGAGCCCGACAGAGCCCGACAGAGCCCGACCGGGCCCGACAGGGCCCGACAGGGCCCAGTAGAGCCCGACAGAGCCCGACAGAGCCCGACAGGGCCCGACAGAGCCCGACAGAGCCCGACCGGGCCCGACAGGGCCCGACAGAGCCCGACAGGGCCCAGTATAGCCCGACAGAGCCCGACAGAGCCCGACAGAGCCCGACAGAGCCCGACAGGGCCCTACAGAGCCCGACAGAGCCCGACAGAGCCCAGTAGAGCCCGACAGGTCCCGACAGGGCCCGACAGGGCCCGACAGGGCCCGACAGAGCCCGACAGAGCCCGACAGGGCCCGACAGGGCCCGACAGGGCCCGACAGAGCCCAGTAGAGCCCGACAGAGCCCGACAGAGCCCGACAGAGCCCGACAGAGCCCGACAGAGCCCGACAGAGCCCGACAGGGCCCAGTAGAGCCCGACAGAGCCCGAAAGAGCCCGACAGAGCCCGACAGGGCCCGACAGGGCCCGACAGGGCCCGACAGAGCCCAGTAGAGCCCGACAGAGTCCGACAGAGCCCGACAGAGCCCAGTAGAGCCCGACAGAGCCCAACAGAGCCCGACAGAGCCCGACAGAGCCCGACAGGGCCCGACAGGGCCCAGTAGAGCCCGACAGAGCCCAGTAGAGCCCGACAGAGCCCGACAGAGCCCGACAGAGCCCGACAGAGCCCAGTAGAGCCCGACAGAGCCCGACAGAGCCCGACAGGGCCCGACAGAGCCCGACAGAGCCCGACCGGGCCCGACAGGGCCCGACAGGGCCCAGTAGAGCCCGACAGAGCCCGACAGAGCCCGACAGAGCCCGACAGAGCCCGACAGAGCCCTACAGGGCCCTACAGGGTCCAGTAGAGCCTGACAGAGCCCGACAGAGCCCGACAGAGCCCAGTAGAGCGCGACAGAGCCCGACAGAGCCCGACAGAGCCCGACAGGGCCCGACAGGGCCCGACAGAGCCCGACAGGGCCCAGTAGAGCCCGACAGAGCCCGGCAGAGCCCGGCAGAGCCCGGCAGAGCCCGACAGAGCCCGACAGAGCCCGACAGGGCCCGACAGGGCCCAGTATATACCGACAGAGCCTGACAGAGCCCGACAGAGCCCGACAGGGCCCGACAGAGCCCGACAGAGCCCGACAGAGCCCGACAGGGCCCAGTAGAGCCCGACAGAGCCCGACAGGGCCCGACAGAGCCCGACAGGGCCCGACAGGGCCCGACACAGCCCGACAGGGCCCAGTATAACCCGACAGAGCCCGACAGAGCCCGACAGAGCCCGACAGGGCCCGACAGGGCCCGACAGGGCCCGACAGAGCCCAGTAGAGCCCGACAGAGCCCGACAGAGCCCGACAGAGCCCAGTAGAGCCCGACAGAGCCCAGTAGAGCCCGACAGGGCCCGACAGGAACCGACAGGGCCCGACAGAGCCCAGTGGAGCCCAGTGGAGCCCGACAGAGCCCGACAGAGCCCGACAGAGCCCGACAGAGCCCGACAGGGCCCGACAGGGCCTAGTAGAGCCCAGTAGAGCCCGACAGAGCCCGACAGAGCCCGACAGAGCCCGACAGAGCCCAGTAGAGCCCGACAGAGCCTGACAGAGCCCGACAGAGCCCGACAGGGCCCAGTAGAGCCCGACAGGGCCCGACCGGGCCCAGTAGAGCCCGACAGAGCCCGACAGGGCCCGACAGAGCCCGACAGAGCCCGACAGAGCCCAGTAGAGCCCGACAGAGCCCGACAGAGCCCGACAGGGCCCAGTAGAGCCCAGTAGAGCCCGACAGAGCCCAGTAGAGCCCGACAGAAGCCCGACAGGGCCCGACAGAGCCCACAGAGCCCGACAGAGCCCGACAGGGCCCGACAGAGCCCGACAGGGCCCAGTAGAGCCCGACAGAGCCCGGCAGAGCCCGGCAGAGCCCGACAGAGCCCAATAGAGCCCGACAGAGCCCGACAGACCCCGACAGGGCCCGACAGGGACCTACAGGGCCCAGTAGAGCCCGACAGAGCCCGACAGAGCCCGACAGAGCCCGACAGGGCCCGACAGAGCCCGACAGAGCCCGACAGGGCCCAGTATAGCCCGACAGAGCCCGACAGGGCCCGACAGGGCCCGACAGAGCCCGACAGAGCCCAGTAGAGACCAGTAGAGACCAGTAGAGCCCGACAGAGCCCGACAGAGCCCGACAGAACCCGACAGAGCCCAGTAGAGCCCGACAGAGCCCGACAGGGCCCGACAGGGCCCGACAGGGCCCAGTAGAGCCCGACAGAGCCCGACAGAGCCCGACAGAGCCCGACAGGGCCCGACAGGGCCCAGTAGAGCCCAGTAGAGCCCGACAGAGGCCCGACAGGGTCCGACAGGGCCCGACAGAGCCCGACAGAGCCCAACAGAGCCCGACAGGGCCTGACAGAGCCCGACAGAGCCCGACAGAGCCCGACAGGGCCCCGACAGGGCCCAGTAGAGCCCGACAGAGCCCGACAGGGCCCGACAGGGCCCGACAGAGCCCGACAGAGCCCAGTAGAGCCCGACAGAGCCCGACAGAGCCCGACAGAGCCCGACAGAGCCCGACAGAGCCCAGTAGAGCCCGACAGAGCCCGACAGAGCCCGACAGGGCCCAGTAGAGCCCGACAGAGCCCGACAGAGCCCGACAGAGACCGACAGAGCCCGACAGGGACCGACAGGGCCCGACAGAGCCCGACAGGGCACGACAGAGCCCGACAGGGCCCAGTAGAGCCCGACAGAGCCCGACAGAGCCCGACAGAGCCCGACAGAGCCCGACAGGGCCCGACAGGGCCCGACAGAGCCCGACAGGGCCCAGTATAGCCCGACAGAGCCCGACAGAGCCCGACAGAGCCCGACAGGGCCCGACAGGGCCCGACAGGGCCCGACAGAGCCCGACAGGGCCCAGTAGAGCCCGACAGGTCCCGACAGGTCCCGACAGGGCCCGACAGGGCCCGACAGGGCCCGACAGAGCCCGACAGAGCCCGACAGGGCCCGACAGGGCCCAGTAGAGCCCGACAGAGCCCGACAGAGCCCGACAGAGCCCGACAGAGCCCGACAGGGCCCAGTAGAGCCCGACAGAGCCCGACAGAGCCCGACAGAGCCCGACAGGGCCCGACAGGGCCCGACAGGGCCCGACAGAGCCCGACAGGGCCCGACAGGGCCCGAGAGGGCGCGACAGAGCCCAGTAGAGCCCGACAGAGCCCGACAGAGCCCGACAGAGCCCGACAGGGCCCGACAGGGCCCGACAGGGCCCGACAGAGCCCAACAGAGCCCGACAGGGCCCGACAGGGCCCAGTAGAGCCCGACAGAGCCCAGTAGAGCCCGACAGAGCCCGACAGAGCCCGACAGAGCCCGACAGGGCCCGACAGGGCCCGACAGAGCCCGACAAGGGCCCAGTAGAGCCCGACAGAGCCCGACAGAGCCCGACAGGGCCCGACAGAGCCCGACAGGGCCCGACAGGGCCCGACAGGGCCCAGTAGAGCCCGACAGAGCCCGGCAGAGCCCGACAGAGCCCGACAGAGCCCGACAGAGCCCAGTAGAGCCCGACAGAGCCCGACAGAGCCCGACAGAGCCCGACAGAGCCCGACAGGGCCCGACAGGGCCCGACAGGGCCCGACAGGGCCCAGTAGAGCCCGACAGAGCCCGGCAGAGCCCGACAGAGCCCGACAGAGCCCAGTAGAGCCCAGTAGAGCTCGACAGAGCCCGACAGAGGCCGACAGAGCCCGACAGAGGCCGACAGAGCCCGACAGAGCCCGACAGAGCCCGACAGGGACCGACAGAGCCCGACAGGGCCCAGTAGAGCCCGACAGAGCCCGACAGAGCCCGACAGAGCCGACAGGGCCCGACAGGGCCCGACAGGGCCCGACAGGGCCCAGTATAACCCGACAGAGCCCGACAGAGCCGACAGAGCCCGACAGGGCCCGACAGGGCCCGACAGAGCCCAGTAGAGCCCGACAGAGCCCGACAGAGCCCGACAGAGCCCGACAGAGCCCAGTAGAGCCCGACAGAGCCCGACAGGGCCCGACAGAGCCCAGTAGAGCCCAGTAGAGCCCGACAGAGCCCGACAGAGCCCGACAGAGCCCGACAGAGCCCGACAGAGACCGACAGAGCCCGACAGGCCCCAGTAGAGCCCGACAGAGCCTGACAGAGCCCGACAGAACCCGACAGAGCCCGACAGGGCCCAGTAGAGCCCTACAGAGCCCGACAGAGCCCGACAGAGCCCGACAGAACCCGACAGAACCCGACAGAGCCCGACAGAGCCCGACAGAGCCCGACAGGGCCCAGTAGAGACCCGACAGAGCCCGACAGAGCCCAGTAGAGCCCGACAGAGCCCGACAGAGCCCGACAGAGACCGACAGAGACCGACAGGGCCCGACAGAGCCCGACAGAGCCCGACAGGGCCCGACAGGGCCCGACAGGGCCCAGTAGAGCCCGACAGAGCCCGGCAGAGCCCGACAGAGCCCGGCAGAGCCCAGTAGAGCCCGACAGAGCCCGACAGAGCCCGACAGAGCCCGACAGAGCCCGACAGGGCCCGACAGGGCCCGACAGAGCCCGACAGGGCCCGACAGGGCCCAGTAGAGCCCGACAGAGCCCGACAGAGCCCGACAGGGCCCGACAGAGCCCGACAGAGCCCGACAGGGCCCAGTATAGCCCGACAGAGCCCGACAGAGCCCGACAGAGCCCGACAGGGCCCGACAGAGCCCGACAGAGCCCAGTAGAGCCCGACAGAGCCCGACAGAGCCCGACAGAGCCCGACAGAGCCCAGTAGAGCCCGACAGGGCCCGACAGGGCCCGACAGGGCCCGACAGGTCCCGACAGAGCCCAGTAGAGCCCAGTAGAGCCCGACAGAGCCCGACAGAGCCCGACAGGGCCCGACAGGGCCCGACAGGGCCCAGTAGAGCCCAGTAGAGCCCGACAGAGCCCGACAGAGCCCGACAGAGCCCGACAGAGCCCGACAGAGCCCGACAGGGCCCGACAGGGCCCGACAGGGCCCGACAGGGCCCGATAGGCCCGACAGAGCCCGACAGGGCCCAGTAGAGCCCGACAGGGCCCGACCGGGCCAGTAGAGCCCGACAGAGCCCGACAGGGCCCGACAGAGCCCGACAGAGCCCGACAGGGCCCGACAGGGCCCGACAGAGCCCGACAGGGCCCAGTATAGCCCGACAGAGCCCGACAGGGCCCGACAGGGCCCGACAGGGCCCGACAGAGCCCAGTAGAGCCCGACAGAGCCCGACAGAGCCCGACAGAGCCCGAACGGGCCCGACCGGGCCCAGTAGAGCCCGACAGAGCGCGACAGAGCCCGACAGGGCCCGACAGAGCCGACAGAGCCCGACCGGGCGACAGGGCCCGACAGGGCCCAGTAGAGCCCGACAGAGCCCGACAGAGCCCGACAGGGCCCGACAGGGCCCAGTAGAGCCCAGTAGAGCCCGACAGAGCCCGACAGAGCCCGACAGAGCCCGACAGGGCCCGACAGGGCCCAGTAGAGCCCGACAGAGCCCGACAGAGCCCGACAGAGCCCGACCGGGCCCGACAGGGCCCGACAGGGCCCAGTAGAGCCCGACAGAGCCCGACAGAGCCCGACAGGGCCCGACAGAGCCCGACAGAGCCCGACCGGGCCCGACAGGGCCCGACAGAGCCCGACAGGGCCCAGTATAGCCCGACAGAGCCCGACAGAGCCCGACAGAGCCCGACAGAGCCCGACAGGGCCCTACAGAGCCCGACAGAGCCCGACAGAGCCCAGTAGAGCCCGACAGGTCCCGACAGGGCCCGACAGGGCCCGACAGGGCCCGACAGAGCCCGACAGAGCCCGACAGGGCCCGACAGGGCCCGACAGGCCGGACAGAGCCCAGTAGAGCCCGACAGAGCCCGACAGAGCCCGACAGAGCCCGACAGAGCCCGACAGAGCCCGACAGAGCCCGACAGGGCCCAGTAGAGCCCGACAGAGCCCGAAAGAGCCCGACAGAGCCCCGACAGGGCCCGACAGGGCCCGACAGGGCCCGACAGAGCCCAGTAGAGCCCGACAGAGTCCGACAGAGCCCGACAGAGCCCAGTAGAGCCCGACAGAGCCCAACAGAGCCCGACAGAGCCCGACAGAGCCCGACAGGGCCCGACAGGGCCCAGTAGAGCCCGACAGGGCCCAGTAGAGCCCGACAGAGCCCAGTAGAGCCCGACAGAGCCCGACAGAGCCCGACAGAGCCCGACAGAGCCAGTAGAGCCCGACAGAGCCCGACAGAGCCCGACAGGGCCCGACAGAGCCCGACAGAGCCGACCGGGCCCGACAGGGCCCGACAGGGCCCAGTAGAGCCCGACAGAGCCCGACAGAGCCCGACAGAGCCCGACAGAGCCCGACAGAGCCCTACAGGGCCCTACAGGTCCAGTAGAGCCTGACAGAGCCCGACAGAGCCCGACAGAGCCCAGTAGAGCGCGACAGAGCCCGACAGAGCCCGACAGAGCCCGACAGGGCCCGACAGGGCCCGACAGAGCCCGACAGGGCCCAGTAGAGCCCGACAGAGCCCGGCAGAGCCCGGCAGAGCCCGGCAGAGCCCGACAGAGCCCGACAGAGCCCGACAGGGCCCGACAGGGCCCAGTATATACCGACAGAGCCTGACAGAGCCCGACAGAGCCCGACAGGGCCCGACAGAGCCCGACAGAGCCCGACAGAGCCCGACAGGGCCCAGTAGAGCCCGACAGAGCCCGACAGGGCCCGACAGAGCCCGACAGGGCCCGACAGGGCCCGACACAGCCCGACAGGGCCCAGTATAACCAGACAGAGCCGACAGAGCCCGACAGAGCCCGACAGGGCCCGACAGGGCCCGACAGGGCCCGACAGAGCCCAGTAGAGCCCGACAGAGCCCGACAGAGCCCGACAGAGCCCAGTAGAGCCCGACAGAGCCCAGTAGAGCCCGACAGGGCCCGACAGGAACCGACAGGGCCCGACAGAGCCCAGTGGAGCCCGACAGAGCCCGACAGAGCCCGACAGAGCCCGACAGAGCCCGACAGGGCCCGACAGGGCCTAGTAGAGCCCAGTAGAGCCCGACAGAGCCCGACAGAGCCCGACAGAGCCCGACAGAGCCCAGTAGAGCCCGACAGAGCCTGACAGAGCCCGACAGAGCCCGACAGGGCCCAGTAGAGCCCGACAGGGCCCGACCGGGCCCAGTAGAGCCCGACAGAGCCCGACAGGGCCCGACAGAGCCCGACAGAGCCCGACAGAGCCCAGTAGAGCCCGACAGAGCCCGACAGAGCCCGACAGGGCCCAGTAGAGCCCAGTAGAGCCCGACAGAGCCCAGTAGAGCCCGACAGAGCCCGACAGGGCCCGACAGAGCCCGACAGAGCCCGACAGGGCCCGACAGAGCCCGACAGGGCCCAGTAGAGCCCGACAGAGCCCGGCAGAGCCCGGCAGAGCCCGACAGAGCCCAATAGAGCCCGACAGAGCCCGACAGACCCCGACAGGGCCCGACAGGGACCTACAGGGCCCAGTAGAGCCCGACAGAGCCCGACAGAGCCCGACAGAGCCCGACAGGGCCCGACAGAGCCCGACAGAGCCCGACAGGGCCCAGTATAGCCCGACAGAGCCCGACAGGGCCCGACAGGGCCCGACAGAGCCCGACAGAGCCCAGTAGAGCCCGACAGAGCCCGACAGAGCCCGACAGAGCCCGACAGAGCCCAGTAGAGCCCGACAGGGCCCGACAGAGCCCGACAGAGCCCGACAGGGCCCGACAGGGCCCGACAGAGCCCAGTAGAGCCCGACAGAGCCCGACAGAGCCCGACAGAGCCCGACAGGGCCCGACAGGGCCCGACAGAGCCCAGTAGAGACCAGTAGAGCCCGACAGAGCCCGACAGAGCCCGACAGAGCCCGACAGAGCCCAGTAGAGCCCGACAGAGCCCGACAGAGCCCGACAGAGCCCGACAGAGCCCGACAGAGCCCGACAGGGCCCGACAGGGCCCGACAGGGCCCAGTAGAGCCCGACAGAGCCCGACAGAGCCCGACAGAGCCCGACAGGGCCCGACAGAGCCCGACAGGGCCCGACAGGGCCCGACAGGGCCCAGTAGAGCCCGACAGAGCCCGAGAGAGCCCGACAGAGCCCAACAGGGCCCGACAGGGCCCGAGAGGGCCCAGTAGAGCCCGACAGAGGCCAGTAGAGCCCGACAGAGCCCGACAGAGCCCGACAGAGCCCGACAGAGCCCGACAGGGCCCGACAGAGCCCGACAGAGACCGACAGGGCCCGACAGAGCCCAGTAGAGCCCGACAGAGCCCGACAGGGCCCGACAGAGCCCGACAGGGCCCAGTAGAGCCCGACAGAGCCCGACAGAGCCCGACAGAGTCCGACAGGGCCCGACAGGGCCCGACAGGGCCCAGTAGACCCCGACAGAGCCCGACAGAGCCCGACAGAGCCCAGTAGAGCCCAGTAGAGCCCGACAGAGCCCGACAGAGCCCGACAGAGCCCGACAGAGCCCGACAGAGCCCAGTAGAGCCCGACAGGGCCCGACAGGGCCCGACAGAGCCCAGTAGAGCCCAGTAGAGCCCAACAGGGCCCGACAGGGCCCGACAGAGCCCGACAGGGCCCAGTATAGCCAGACAGAGCCCGACAGAGCCCGACAGGGCCCGACAGGGCCCGACAGGGCCCGACAGGGCCCGACAGAGCCCGACAGAGCCCGACAGAGCCCGACAGAGCCCGACCGGGCCCGACAGGGCCCAGTAGAGCCCGACAGAGCCCGACAGAGCCCGACAGGGCCCGACAGGGCCCGACAGGGCCCGACAGAGCCCGACAGGGCCCGACAGGGCCCAGTAGAGCCCGACAGAGCCCGACAGAGCCTGACAGAGCCCGACAGAGCCCGACAGAGCCCGACAGGGCCCGACAGGGCCCGACAGGGCCCGACAGAGCCCAGTAGAGACCAGTAGAGCCCGACAGAGCCCGACAGAACCCGACAGAGCCCAGTAGAGCCCGACAGAGCCCGACAGGGCCCGACAGAGCCCGACAGAGCCCGACAGAGCCCGACAGGGCCCGACAGAGCCCGACAGGGCCCAGTAGAGCCCGACAGAGCCCGGCAGAGCCCGGCAGAGCCCGACAGAGCCCAATAGAGCCCGACAGAGCCCGACAGAGCCCGACAGGGCCCGACAGGGACCTACAGGGCCCAGTAGAGCCCGACAGAGCCCGACAGAGCCCGACAGAGCCCGACAGGGCCCGACAGGGCCCGACAGGGCCCGACAGGGCCCGACAGAGCCCGACAGGGCCCAGTATAGCCCGACAGAGCCCGACAGGGCCCGACAGGGCCCGACAGAGCCCGACAGAGCCCAGTAGAGCCCGACAGAGCCCGACAGAGCCCGACAGAGCCCGACAGAGCCCGACAGAGCCCGACAGAGCCCAGTAGAGCCCGACAGGGCCCGACAGAGCCCGACAGAGCCCGACAGGGCCCGACAGGGCCCGACAGAGCCCAGTAGAGCCCGACAGAGCCCGACAGAGCCCGACAGAGCCCGACAGGGCCCGACAGAGCCCAGTAGAGCCCAGTAGAGCCCGACAGAGCCCGACAGAGCCCGACAGAGCCCAGTAGAGCCCGACAGAGCCCGACAGAGCCCGACAGAGCCCGACAGAGCCCGACAGAGCCCGACAGGGCCCGACAGGGCCCAGTAGAGCCCGACAGAGCCCGACAGAGCCCGACAGAGCCCGACAGGGCCCGACAGAGCCCGACAGAGCCCGACAGGGCCCGACAGGGACCTACAGGGCCCAGTAGAGCCCGACAGAGCCCGACAGAGCCCGACAGAGCCCGACAGGGCCCGACAGGGCCCGACAGGGCCCGACAGAGCCCGACAGGGCCCAGTATAGCCCGACAGAGCCCGACAGGGCCCGACAGGGCCCGACAGAGCCCGACAGAGCCCAGCAGAGCCCGACAGAGCCCGACAGAGCCCGACAGAGCCCAGTAGAGCCCGACAGGGCCCGACAGAGCCCGACAGAGCCCGACACGGCCCGACAGGGCCCGACAGAGCCCAGTAGAGCCCGACAGAGCCCGACAGAGCCCGACAGGGCCCAGTAGAGCCCAGTAGAGCCCGACAGAGCCCGACAGAGCCCGACAGAGCCCGACAGAGCCCGACAGAGCCCGACAGAGCCCGACAGGGCCCGACAGAGCCCGACAGAGACCGACAGGGCCCGACAGAGCCCAGTAGAGCCCGACAGAGCCCGACAGGGCCCGACAGGGCCCACTAGTGCCCGACAGAGCCCGACAGAGCCAGACAGGGCCCGACAGGGCCCGACAGGACCCAGTAGACCCCGACAGAGCCCGACAGAGCCCGACAGAGCCCAGTAGAGCCCAGTAGAGCCCGACAGAGCCCGACAGAGCCCGACAGAGCCCAGTAGAGCCCGACAGGGCCCGACAGGGCCCGACAGGGCCCGACAGAGCCCAGTAGAGCCCAGCAGAGCCCAACAGGGCCCGACAGGGCCCGACAGAGCCCGACAGTGCCCGACAGGGCCCGACAGAGCCCGACAGGGCCCAGTATAGCCAGACAGAGCCCGGCAGAGCCCGACAGGGCCCAACAGGGCCCGAAAGGGCCCGACAGAGCCCAGTAGAGCCCGACAGAGCCCGACAGAGCCCGACAGAGCCCGACCGGGCCCGACAGGGCCCAGTAGAGCCCGACAGAGCCCGACAGAGCCCGACAGGGCCCGACAGGGCCCGACAGAGCCCGACAGAGCCCGACAGGGCCCGACAGGGCCCGACAGGGCCCGACAGGGCCCGACAGAGCCCGACAGAGCCCGACAGGGCCCGACAGGGCCCGACAGGGCCCGACAGAGCCCGACAGGGCCCGACAGAGCCCAGTAGAGACCAGTAGAGCCCAACAGAGCCCGACAGAGCCCGACAGAGCCCAGTAGAGCCCGATAGAGCCCGACAGGGCCCGACAGAGCCCGACAGAGCCCGACAGAGCCCGACAGGGCCCGACAGAGCCCGACAGGGCCCAGTAGAGCCCGACAGAGCCCGGCAGAGCCCGGCAGAGCCCGACAGAGCCCAATAGAGCCCGACAGAGCCCGACAGAGCCCGACAGGGCCCGACAGGGACCTACAGGGCCCAGTAGAGCCCGACAGAGCCCGACAGAGCCCGACAGAGCCCGACAGGGCCCGACAGAGCCCGACAGAGCCCGACAGGGCCCAGTATAGCCCGACAGAGCCCGACAGGGCCCGACAGGGCCCGACAGAGCCCGACAGAGCCCAGTAGAGCCCGACAGAGCCCGACAGAGCCCGACAGAGCCCAGTAGAGCCCGACAGGGCCCGACAGAGCCCGACAGAGCCCGACAGGGCCCGACAGGGCCCGACAGAGCCCAGTAGAGCCCGACAGAGCCCGACAGAGCCCGACAGAGCCCGACAGGGCCCGACAGGGCCCGACAGGGCCCGACAGAGCCCAGTAGAGCCCAGTAGAGCCCGACAGAGCCCGACAGGGCCCGACAGGGACCTACAGGGCCCAGTAGAGCCCGACAGAGCCCGACAGAGCCCGACAGAGCCCGACAGAGCCCGACAGAGCCCGACAGAGCCCAGTAGAGCCCGACAGGGCCCGACAGAGCCCGACAGAGCCCGACAGGGCCCGACAGGGCCCGACAGAGTCCAGTAGAGCCCGACAGAGCCCGACAGAGCCCGACAGAGCCCGACAGGGCCCGACAGGGCCCGACAGGGCCCGACAGGGCCCGACAGAGCCCAGTAGAGCCCAGTAGAGCCCGACAGAGCCCGACAGAGCCCGACAGAGCCCAGTAGAGCCCGACAGAGCCCGACAGAGCCCGACAGAGCCCGACAGGGCCCGACAGGGCCCGACAGGGCCCAGTAGAGCCCGACAGAGCCCGACAGAGCCCGACAGGGCCCGACAGGGCCCGACAGGGCCCGACAGGGCCCGACAGAGCCCAGTAGAGCCCGACAGAGCCCGACAGAGCCCGACAGAGCCCGACAGAGCCCAACAGGGCCCGACAGGGCCCGACAGGGCCCAGTAGAGCCCGACAGAGCCCAGTAGAGCCCGACAGAGCCCGACAGAGCCCGACAGAGCCCGACAGAGCCCGACAGAGACCGACAGGGCCCGACAGAGCCCAGTAGAGCCCGACAGAGCCCGACAGGGCCCGACAGGGCCTGACAGGGCCCAGTAGAGCCCGACAGAGCCCGACAGAGTCCGACAGGGCCCGACAGGGCCCGACAGGGCCCAGTAGACCCCGACAGAGCCCGACAGAGCCCGACAGAGCCCAGTAGAGCCCAGTAGAGCCCAGTAGAGCCCGACAGAGCCCGACAGAGCCCGACAGAGCCCAGTAGAGCCCGACAGGGCCCGACAGGGCCCGACAGGGCCCGACAGAGCCCAGTAGAGCCCAGTAGAGCCCGCCAGGGCCCGACAGGGCCCGACAGAGCCCGACAGTGCCCGACAGGGCCCGACAGAGCCCGACAGGGCCCAGTATAGCCAGACAGAGCCCGACAGAGCCCGACAGGGCCCGACAGGGCCCGACAGGGCCCGACAGAGCCCAGTAGAGCCCGACAGAGCCCGACAGAGCCCGACAGAGCCCGACAGAGCCCGACCGGGCCCGACAGGGCCCAGTAGAGCCCGACAGAGCCCGACAGAGCCCGACAGGGCCCGACAGGGCCCGACAGAGCCCGACAGAGCCCGACAGGGCCCGACAGGGCCCAGTAGAGCCCGACAGAGCCCGACAGAGCCCGACAGAGCCCGACAGAGCCCGACAGGGCCCGACAGGGCCCGACAGGGCCCGACAGGGCCCAGTAGAGACCAGTAGAGCCCGACAGAGCCCGACAGAGCCCGACAGAACCCGACAGAGCCCAGTAGAGCCCGACAGAGCCCGACAGGGCCCGACAGGGCCCGACAGGGCCCAGTAGAGCCCGACAGAGCCCGACAGAGCCCGACAGAGCCCGACAGAGCCCGACAGGGCCCGACAGGGCCCAGTAGAGCCCAGTAGAGCCCGACAGAGCCCGACAGGGCCCGACAGGGCCCGACAGAGCCCGACAGAGCCCAACAGAGCCCGACAGGGCCTGACAGAGCCCGACAGAGCCCGACAGAGCCCGACAGGGCCCGACAGGGCCCAGTAGAGCCCGACAGGGCCCGACAGAGCCCGACAGAGCCCAGTAGAGCCCGACAGAGCCCGACAGGGCCCAGTAGAGCCCGACAGAGCCCGACAGAGCCCGACAGAGCCCGACAGAGCCCAGTAGAGCCCGACAGAGCCCGACAGAGCCCGACAGAGCCCGACAGAGCCCGACAGGGCCCAGTAGAGCCCGACAGAGCCCGACAGAGCCCGACAGAGACCGACAGAGCCCGACAGGGACCGACAGGGCCCGACAGGGCCCGACAGGGCACGACAGAGCCCGACAGAGCCCGACAGAGCCCGACAGAGCCCGACAGAGCCCGACAGGGCCCAGTAGAGCCCGACAGAGCCCGACAGAGCCCGACAGGGCCCGACAGGGCCCGACAGAGCCCGACAGGGCCCGACAGGGCCCGACAGGGCCCGACAGGGCCCAGTAGAGCCCGACAGAGCCCGACAGAGCCCGACAGAGCCCGACAGAGCCCGACAGAGCCCGACAGGGCCCGACAGAGCCCGACAGAGCCCGACAGAGCCCGACCGGGCCCGACAGGGCCCGACAGGGCCCAGTAGAGCCCGACAGAGCCCGACAGAGCCCGGCAGAGCCCGACAGAGCCCGACAGGGCCCGACAGGGCCCGACAGGGTCCAGTAGAGCCCGACAGAGCCCGACAGAGCCCAGTAGAGCCCGACAGAGCCCGACAGAGCCCGACAGAGCCCGACAGAGCCCGACAGAGCCCGACAGGGCCCGACAGGGCCCAGTAGAGCCCGACAGAGCCCGGCAGAGCCCGGCAGAGCCCGACAGAGCCCGACAGAGCCCGACAGAGCCCAGTAGAGCTCGACACAGCCCGACAGAGGCCGACCGGGCCCGACAGGGCCCAGTAGAGCCCGACAGAGCCCGACAGAGCCCGACAGGGCCCGACAGGGCCCGACAGAGCCCGACAGGGCCCGACAGAGCCCGACAGAGCCCAGTAGAGCCCGACAGAGCCCGACAGAGCCCGACAGAGCCCGACAGGGCCCGACAGGGCCCGACAGGGCCCGACAGAGCCCAGTAGAGCCCAGTAGAGCCCGACAGAGCCCGACAGAGCCCGACAGAACCCGACAGAACCCGACAGAGCCCAGTAGAGCCCGATAGAGCCCGACAGGGCCCGACAGAGCCCGACAGAGCCCGACAGGGCCCGACAGAGCCCGACAGAGCCCAGTAGAGCCCGACAGAGCCCGACAGAGCCCGACAGAGCCCGACAGGGCCCGACAGGGCCCGACAGGGCCCGACAGAGCCCAGTAGAGCCCAGTAGAGCCCGACAGAGCCCGACAGAGCCCGACAGAGCCCGACAGAGCCCAGTAGAGCCCGACAGAGCCCGACAGAGCCCGACAGAGCCCGACAGGGCCCGACAGGGCCCGACAGGGCCCAGTAGAGCCCGACAGAGCCCGACAGAGCCCGACAGAGCCCGACAGGGCCCGACAGGGCCCGACAGAGCCCAGTAGAGCCCGACAGAGCCCGACAGAGCCCGACAGAGCCCGACAGAGCCCAACAGGGCCCGACAGGGCCCGACAGGGCCCAGTAGAGCCCGACAGAGCCCAGTAGAGCCCGACAGAGCCCGACAGAGCCCGACAGAGCCCGACAGAGCCCGACAGAGCCCGACAGGGCCCGACAGAGCCCAGTAGAGCCCGACAGAGCCCGACAGGGCCCGACAGGGCCTGACAGGGCCCAGTAGAGCCCGACAGAGCCCGACAGAGCCCGGCAGAGTCCGACAGGGCCCGACAGGGCCCGACAGGGCCCAGTAGACCCCGACAGAGCCCGACAGAGCCCGACAGAGCCCAGTAGAGCCCAGTAGAGCCCGACAGAGCCCGACAGAGCCCGACAGAGCCCGACAGAGCCCAGTAGAGCCCGACAGGGCCCGACAGGGCCCGACAGGGCCCGACAGAGCCCAGTAGAGCCGAGTAGAGCCCGCCAGGGCCCGACAGGGCCCGACAGAGCCCGACAGTGCCCGACAGGGCCCGACAGAGCCCGACAGGGCCCAGTATAGCCAGACAGAGCCCGACAGAGCCCGACAGGGCCCGACAGGGCCCGACAGGGCCCGACAGAGCCCAGTAGAGCCCGACAGAGCCCGACAGAGCCCGACAGAGCCCGACAGAGCCCGACCGGGCCCGACAGGGCCCAGTAGAGCCCGACAGAGCCCGACAGAGCCCGACAGGGCCCGACAGGGCCCGACAGAGCCCGACAGAGCCCGACAGGGCCCGACAGGGCCCAGTAGAGCCCGACAGAGCCCGACAGAGCCTGACAGAGCCCGACAGAGCCCGACAGAGCCCGACAGAGCCCGACAGGGCCCGACAGGGCCCGACAGGGCCCAGTAGAGACCAGTAGAGCCCGACAGAGCCCGACAGAGCCCGACAGAACCCGACAGAGCCCAGTAGAGCCCGACAGAGCCCGACAGGGCCCGACAGGGCCCGACAGGGCCCAGTAGAGCCCGACAGAGCCCGACAGAGCCCGACAGAGCCCGACAGGGCCCGACAGGGCCCAGTAGAGCCCAGTAGAGCCCGACAGAGCCCGACAGGGCCCGACAGGGCCCGACAGGGCCCGACAGAGCCCAACAGAGCCCGACAGGGCCTGACAGAGCCCGACAGAGCCCGACAGAGCCCGACAGGGCCCGACAGGGCCCAGTAGAGCCCGACAGGGCCCGACAGAGCCCGACAGAGCCCAGTAGAGCCCGACAGAGCCCGACAGGGCCCAGTAGAGCCCGACAGAGCCCGACAGAGCCCGACAGGGCCCGACAGAGCCCAGTAGAGCCCGACAGAGCCCGACAGAGCCCGACAGAGCCCGACAGAGCCCGACAGGGCCCAGTAGAGCCCGACAGAGCCCGACAGAGCCCGACAGAGACCGACAGAGCCCGACAGGGACCGACAGGGCCCGACAGGGCCCGACAGGGCCCGACAGGGCACGACAGAGCCCGACAGAGCCCGACAGAGCCCGACAGGGCCCAGTAGAGCCCGACAGAGCCCGACAGAGCCCGACAGGGCCCGACAGAGCCCGACAGGGCCCGACAGAGCCCGACAGGGCCCGACAGGGCCCGACAGGGCCCGACAGGGCCCGACAGGGCCCAGTAGAGCCCGACAGAGCCCGACAGAGCCCGACAGAGCCCGACAGAGCCCAGTAGAGCCCGACAGAGCCCGACAGAGCCCGACAGGGCCCGACAGAGCCCGACAGAGCCCGACAGAGCCCGACAGAGCCCGACCGGGCCCGACAGGGCCCGACAGGGCCCAGTAGAGCCTGACAGAGCCCGACAGAGCCCGACAGAGCCCGACAGAGCCCGACAGGGCCCGACAGGGCCCGACAGGGCCCGACAGAGCCCAGTAGAGCCCAGTAGAGCCCGACAGAGCCCGACAGAGCCCGACAGAGCCCGACAGAGCCCAGTAGAGCCCGACAGAGCCCAGTAGAGCCCGACAGAGCCCGACAGGGCCCAACAGAGCCCGACAGAGCCCGACGGAGCCCAGTAGAGCCCAACAGAGCCCGGCAGAGCTCGACAGAGCCCGACAGAGCCCAGTAGAGCCCGACAGAGCCCGACAGAGCCCGACAGGGCCCGACAGGGCCCGACAGGGCCCAGTAGAGCCCGACAGAGCCCGACAGAGCCCGACAGGGCCCGACAGGGCCCGACAGGGCCCGACAGGGCCCAGTACAGCCCGACAGAGCCCGACAGAGCCCGACAGGGCCCGACAGGGCCCGACAGAGCCCGACAGAGCCCAGTAGAGCCCGACAGAGCCCGACAGAGCCCGATGAGCCCGACAGAGCCCGACAGAGCCCGACAGGGCCCGACAGAGCCCAGTAGAGCCCGACAGAGCCCGACAGAGCCCGACAGAGCCCGACAGAACCCGACAGAGCCCGACAGAGCCCGACAGGGCCCGACAGGGCCCGACAGGGCCCGACAGAGCCCAGTAGAGCCCGACAGAGCCCGACAGAGCCCGACAGAGCCCGACAGAGCCCGACAGGGCCCAGTAGAGTCCGACAGAGCCCGACAGAGCCCGACAGGGCCCAACAGGGCCCGACAGGGCCCAGTAGAGCCCGACAGAGCCCGACAGAGCCCGACAGAGCCCGACAGAGCCCGACAGGGCCCAGTAGAGCCCGACAGAGCCCAGTAGAGCCCGACAGAGCCCGACAGAACCCGACAGAGCCCGACAGAGCCCAGTAGAGCCCGACAGAGCCCGACAGGGCCCGACAGGGCCCGACAGGGCCCGACCGGGCCCGACCGGGCCCAGTAGAGCCCGACAGAGCCCGACAGAGCCCGACAGAACCCGACAGAGCCCGACAGAGCCCGACAGGGCCCAGTAGAGCCCGACAGAGCCCGACAGAGCCCGACAGGGCCCAGTAGAGCCCGACAGAGCCCGCCAGAGCCCGACAGAGCCCGACAGAGCCCGACAGGGCCCGACAGGGACCGACAGAGCCCGAAGGGCCCGACAGAGCTCGACAGGGCCCAGTAGAGCCCGACAGAGCCCGGCAGAGCCCGACAGAGCCCGGCAGAGCCCAGTAGAGCCCGACAGAGCCCGACAGAGCCCGACAGAGCCCGACAGAGCCCGACAGGGCCCGACAGGGCCCGACAGGGCCCGACAGAGCCCGACAGGGCCCAGTAGAGCCCGACAGAGCCCGACAGAGCCCGACAGAGCCCGACAGGGCCCGACAGAGCCCGACAGAGCCCGACAGGGCCCAGTATAGCCCGACAGAGCCCGACAGAGCCCGACAGAGCCCGACAGGGCCCGACAGAGCCCGACAGGGCCCGACAGAGCCCGACAGAGCCCGACAGAGCCCAGTAGAGCCCGACAGGGCCCGACAGGGCCCGACAGGGCCCGACAGGGCCCGACAGAGCCCAGTAGAGCCCAGTAGAGCCCGACAGAGCCCGACAGAGCCCGACAGAGCCCGACAGGGCCCGACAGGGCCCGACAGGGCCCGACAGAGCCTGACAGGGCCCGACAGGGCCCGACAGAGCCCGACAGAGCCCGACAGAGCCCAGTAGAGCCCGACAGAGCCCGACAGAGCCCGACAGGGCCCGACAGGGCCCGACAGGGCCCAGTAGAGCCCGACAGAGCCCGACAGAGCCCGACAGGGCCCAGTAGAGCCCGACAGGGCCCGACCGGGCCCAGTAGAGCCCGACAGAGCCCGACAGGGCCCGACAGAGCCCGACAGAGCCCGACAGGGCCCGACAGAGCCCGACAGAGCCCGACAGGGCCCAGTATAGCCCGACAGAGCCCGACAGGGCCCGACAGGGCCCGACAGGGCCCAGTAGAGCCCGACAGAGCCCGACAGAGCCCGACCAGGCCCGACCGGGCCCAGTAGAGCCCGACAGAGCGCGACAGAGCCCGACAGGGCCCGACAGAGCCCGACAGAGCCCGACCGGGCCCGACCGGGCCCGACAGGGCCCAGTAGAGCCCGACAGAGCCCGACAGAGCCCGACAGGGCCCAGTAGAGCCCAGTAGAGCCCGACAGAGCCCGACAGAACCCGACAGAGCCCGACAGAGCCCAGTAGAGCCCGACAGAGCCCGACAGGGCCTGACAGGGCCCAGTAGAGCCCGACAGAGCCCTACAGAGCCCGACAGAGTCCGACAGGGCCCGACAGGGCCCGACAGGGCCCAGTAGAGCCCGACAGAGCCCGACAGAGCCCGACAGAGCCCAGTAGAGCCCAGTAGAGCCCGACAGAGCCCGACAGAGGCCGACAGAGCCCGACAGAGGCCGACAGAGCCCAGTAGAGCCCGACAGCGGCCGACAGGGCCCGACAGAGCCCGACCGGGCCCGACAGGGCCCGACAGGGCCCAGTAGAGCCCGACAGAGCCCGACAGAGCCCAGTAGAGCCCAGTAGAGCCCGACAGAGCCCGACAGGGCCCGACAGGGCCCGACAGGGCCCGACAGAGCCCAGTAGAGCCCGACAGGGCCCAGTAGAGCCCGACAGAGCCCGACAGAGCCCGACAGGGCCCGACAGAGCCCGACAGTGCCCGACAGGGCCCGACAGGGCCCGACAGAGCCCGACAGAGCCCGACAGGGCCCAGTATAGCCCGACAGAGCCCGACAGAGCCCGACAGAGCCCGACAGGGCCCGACAGAGCCCAGTAGAGCCCGACAGAGCCCGACAGAGCCCGACAGAGCCCGACCGGGCCCGACAGGGCCCGACAGGGCCCAGTAGAGCCCGACAGAGCCCGACAGAGCCCGACAGAGCCCGACAGAGCCCGACAGAGCCCGACCGGGCCCGACAGGGCCCGACAGGGCCCAGTAGAGCCCGACAGAGCCCGACAGATCCTGACAGAGCCCGACAGAACCCGACAGAGCCCGACAGAGCCCGACAGGGCCCGACAGGGCCCGACAGGGCCCGACAGAGCCCGACAGAGCCCAGTAGAGACCAGTAGAGCCCGACAGAGCGCGACAGAACTAGACAGAGCCCGACAGAGCCCAGTAGAGCCCGACAGAGCCCGACAGGGCCCGACAGGGCCCAGTAGAGCCCGACAGAGCCCGACAGAGCCCGACAGGGCCCGACAGGGCCCGACAGGGCCCGACAGGGCCCAGTAGAGCCCGACAGAGCCCGACAGAGCCCGACAGAGCCCAGTAGAGCCCGACAGAGCCCGACAGAGCCCGACAGAGCCCGACAGAGCCCGACAGGGCCCAGTAGAGCCCGACAGAGCCCGACAGGGCCCAGTGGAGCCCGACAGAGCCCGACAGGGCCCGAGAGGGCCCGACAGAGCCCGACAGAGCCTGACAGAGCCCGACAGGGCCCAGTAGAGCCCGACAGAGCCCGACAGAGCCCGACAGAGCCCGACAGGGCCCGACAGGGCCCGACAGGGCCCGACAGGGCCCGACAGAGCCCAGTAGAGCCCGACAGAGCCCAGTAGAGCCCGACAGAGCCCGACAGAGCCCGACAGAGCCCGACAGGGCCCGACAGGGCCCGACAGGGCCCGACAGAGCCCGACAGGGCCCAGTAGAGCCCGACAGAGCCCGGCAGAGCCCGGCAGAGCCCGACAGAGACCGACAGAGCCCGACAGGGCCCGACAGGGCCCGACAGGGCCCGACAGAGCCCGACAGGGCCCAGTAGAGCCCGACACAGCCCGACAGAGCCCGACAGAGCCCGACAGAGCCCGACAGAGCCCGACAGAGCCCGACAGGGCCCAGTAGAGCCCGACAGAGCCCGACAGAGCCCGACAGAGCCCGACAGGGCCCGACAGGGCCCGACAGGGACCAGTAGAGCCCGACAGAGCCCGACAGAGCCCAGTAGAGCCCGACAGAGCCTGACAGGGCCCGACAGGGCCCGACAGGGCCCAGTAGAGCCCGACAGAGCCTGACAGAGCCCGACAGAGCCCGACAGGGCCCGACAGAGCCCAGTAGAGCCCAGTAGAGCCCGACAGAGCCCGACAGAGCCCGACAGAGCCCGACAGAGCCCGACAGGGCCCAGTAGGGCCCAGTAGGGCCCGACAGGGCCCAGTAGGGCCCCGTAGGGCCCGACAGAGCCCAGTAGAGCCCGACAGAGCCCGACAGGGCCCGACAGAGCCCGACAGAGCACGACAGAGCCCGACAGGGCCCAGTAGAGCCCGACAGAGCTCAGTAGAGCCCGACAGAGCCCAGTAGAGCCCGACAGAGCCCGACAGAGCCCGACAGAGCCCGACAGGGCCCGACAGGGCCCGACAGGGCCCGACAGGGCCCGTCAGGGCCCGACAGAGCCCAGTAGAGCCCGACAGAGCCCAGTAGAGCCCGACAGAGCCCGACAGAGCCCGACAGAGCCCGACAGGGCCCGACAGGGCCCGACAGGGCCCGACAGAGCCCGACAGGGCCCAGTAGAGCCCGACAGAGCCCGGCAGAGCCCGGCAGAGCCCGACAGAGACCGACAGAGCCCGACAGGGCCCGACAGGGCCCGACAGGGCCCGACAGGGCCCGACAGGGCCCAGTAGAGCCCGACACAGCCCGACAGAGCCCGACAGAGCCCGACAGAGCCCGACAGAGCCCGACAGAGCCCGACAGGGCCCAGTAGAGCCCGACAGAGCCCGACAGAGCCCGACAGAGCCCGACAGGGCCCGACAGGGCCCGACAGGGACCAGTAGAGCCCGACAGAGCCCGACAGAGCCCAGTAGAGCCCGACAGAGCCTGACAGGGCCCGACAGGGCCCGACAGGGCCCAGTAGAGCCCGACAGAGCCTGACAGAGCCCGACAGAGCCCGACAGGGCCCGACAGAGCCCAGTAGAGCCCAGTAGAGCCCGACAGAGCCCGACAGAGCCCGACAGAGCCCGACAGAGCCCGACAGGGCCCAGTAGGGCCCAGTAGGGCCCGACAGGGCCCAGTAGGGCCCCGTAGGGCCCGACAGAGCCCAGTAGAGCCCGACAGAGCCCGACAGGGCCCGACAGAGCCCGACAGAGCACGACAGAGCCCGACAGGGCCCAGTAGAGCCCGACAGAGCTCAGTAGAGCCCGACAGAGCCCGACAGAGGCCGACAGAGCCCGACAGAGGCCGACAGAGCCCGACAGGGAACAGTAGAGCCCGACAGAGCCCGACAGAGCCCGACAGAGCCCAGTAGAGCCCAGTAGAGCCCGACAGAGCCCGACAGAGCCCGACAGGGCCCGGCAGAGCCCAGTAGAGCCCAGTAGAGCCCGACAGGCCCCGACAGAGCCCGACAGAGCACGACAGAGCCCGACAGGGCCCAGTAGAGCCCGACAGAGCTCAGTAGAGCCCGACAGAGCCCGACAGAGGCCGACAGAGCCCGACAGAGGCCGACAGAGCCCGACAGGGAACAGTAGAGCCCGACAGAGCCCGACAGAGCCCGACAGAGCCCAGTAGAGCCCAGTAGAGCCCGACAGAGCCCGACAGAGCCCGACAGGGCCCAGCACAGCCCAATAGAGCCCGACAGGGCCCGACAGGTCCCGACAGAGCCCGACAGAGCCCAGTAGAGCCCTACACAGCCCGACAGAGCCCGACAGAGCCCGACAGAGCCCGACAGAGCCCGACAGAGCCCGACAGGGCCCAGTAGATCCCGACAGAGCCCGACAGAGCCCGACAGAGCCCAGTAGAGCCCGACAGAGCCCAGTAGAGCCCGACAGAGCCCGACAGGACCCGACAGAGCCCAGAAGAGCCCGACAGAGCCCGACAGAGCCCGACAGGGCCCGACAGGGAACAGTAGAGCCCGACAGAGCCCGACAGAGCCCGACAGGGCCCGACAGAGCCCGACAGAGCCCGACAGAGCCCGACAGAGCCCAATAGAGCCCGACAGAGCCCGACAGAGCCCGACAGAGCCCGACAGAGCCTACACAGAGCCCGACAGAGCCCAATAGAGCCCGACAGAGCCCGACAGAGTGCGACAGAGCCCGACAGAGCCCGACAGAGCCCGACAGGGCCCAGTAGAGCCCGACAGAGCCCGACAGAGCCCGACAGAGCCCGACAGAGCCCGACAGAGCCTGACAGAGCCCGACAGAGCCCGACAGAGCCTACACAGAGCCCGACAGAGCCCAATAGAGCCCGACAGAGCTTACACAGAGCCCGACAGAGCCTACACAGAGCCCGACAGAGCCCAATAGAGCCCGACAGAGCCCGACAGAGCCCGACAGAGCCCGACAGAGCCCGACAGAGCCCTGGGGAGGAATGGGGAGCCCTGAGGAACCAAGACACGTTCTGGGGAGCCCTTGGGAGGAATGCGGAGACCTCGGGAACCAAGACACGTTTTGGGGAGCTCTGGGGAGGAATGGGGAGCCCCGAAAAACAAAGGCACGTTTTGGGGAGCCCTGGGGAGGAATGGGGAGCTCTGGGGAACCAAGACATGTTTTGGGGAGCTCTGGGGAGGAATGGGGAGCCCCGAGAAACAAAGGCACGTTTTGAGGAGCCCTGGGGAGGAATGGGGAGACCTGCGGAACCAAGACACGTTTTGGGGAGCCCTCGGGAGGAATGGGAAGCTCTGGGGAACCAAGACACATTTTGGGGAGCTCTGGGGAGGAATGGGGAGCCCCGAGAAACAAAGGTACATTTTGGGGAGCCCTGGGGAGGAATGGGGAGCTCTGGGGAACCAAGACACGTTTTGGGGAGCCCTGGGGAGGAATGGGGAGATCTGGGGAACCAAGACACATTTTGGGGAGCTCTGGGGAGGAATGGGGAGCCTTGGGGAACAAAGACACGTTTTGGGGAGCCCTGGGGAGGAATGGGGAGCTCTGGGGAACCAATACACGTTTTGGGGAGCTCTGGGGAGGAATGGGGAGCCCCGAAAAACAAAGGCACGTTTTGGGGAGCCCTGGGGAGGAATGGGGAGCTCTGGGGAACCAAGACACGTTTTGGGGAGCTCTGGGGAGGAACGGGGAGCCCCGAGAAACAAAGGCACGTTTTGGGGAGCCCTGGGGAGGAATGGGGAGCCCTGGGGAACCAAGACACGTTTTGGGGAGCCCTGGGGAGGAATGGGGAGACCTGCGGAACCAAGACACGTTTTGGGGAGCCCTGGGGAGGAATGAGGAGCTCTGGGGAACCAAGACACATTTTGGGGAGCTCTGGGGAGGAATGGGGAGCCTTGAGAAACAACGACACGTTTTGGGGAGCCCTGGGGAGGAATGGGGAGCTCTGGGGAACCAAGACACGTTTTGGGGAGCCCTGGGGAGGAATGGGGAGCCCCGAGAAACAAAGGCACGTTTTGGGGAGCCCTGGGGAGCAATGGGGAACCCCGAGGAAGGAAGACACGTTTTGGGGAGCCCTGGGGAGGAATGGGGAGCCCTGGGGAACCAAGACACGTTTTGGGGAGCCCTGGGGAGGAATGGGGAGCTCTGGGGAACCAAGACACATTTTGGGGAGCTCTGGGGAGGAATGGGGAGCCCCGAGAAACAAAGGCACGTTTTGGGGAGCCCTGGGGAGGAATGGGGAGCTCTGGGGAACCAAGACACGTTTTGGGGAGCCCTGGGGAGGAATGGGGAGCCCTGGGGAACCAAGACACGTTTTGGGGAGCCCTGGGGAGGAATGGGGAGCTCTGGGGAACCAAGACACATTTTGGGGAGCTCTGGGGAGGAATGGGGAGCCCCGAGAAACAAAGGCACGTTTTGGGGAGCCCTGGGGAGGAATGGGGAGCTCTGGGGAACCAAGACACGTTTTGGGGAGCCCTGCGGAGGAATGGGGAGCCCTGGGGAACCAAGACACGTTTTGGGGAGCCCTGGGGAGGAATGGGGAGCTCTGGGGAACCAAGACACGTTTTGGGGAGCCCTGGGGAGGAATGGGGAGCTCTGGGGAACCAAGACATGTTTTGAGGAGCTCTGGGGAGGAATGGGGAGCCCCGAGAAACAAAGGCACATTTTGGGGAGCCCTGGGGAGGAATGGGGAGCTCTGGGGAACCAAGACACGTTTTGGGGAGCCCTGGGGAGGAATTGGGAGCCCTGAGGAACCAAGACACATTCTGGGGAGCCCTGGGGAGGAATGGGGAGACCTGCGGAACCAAGACACGTTTTGGGGAGCTCTGGGGAGGAATGGGGAGCCCCGAGAAACAAAGGCACGTTTTGGGGAGCCCTGGGGAGGAATGGGGAGCTCTGGGGAACCAAGACACGTTTTGGGGAGCCCTGGGGAGGAATGGGGAGCCTTGGGGAACGAAGACACGTTTTGGGGAGCCCTGGGGAGGAATGGGGAGCCCTGAGAAACAAAGGCACGTTTTGGGGAGCCCTGGGGAGCAATGGGGAACCCCGAGGAAGGAAGACACGTTTTGGGGAGCCCTGGGGAGGAATGGGGAGCCCTGGGGAACCAAGACACGTTTTGGGGAGCCCTGGGGAGGAATGGGGAGCTCTGGGGAACCAAGACACATTTTGGGGAGCTCTGGGGAGGAATGGGGAGCCCCGAGAAACAAAGGCACGTTTTGGGGAGCCCTGGGGAGGAATGGGGAGCTCTGGGGAACCAAGACACGTTTTGGGGAGCCCTGGGGAGGAATGGGGAGCCCTGGGGAACCAAGACACGTTTTGGGGAGCCCTGGGGAGGAATGGGGAGCTCTGGGGAACCAAGACACGTTTTGGGGAGCCCTGGGGAGGAATGGGGAGCTCTGGGGAACCAAGACATGTTTTGGGGAGCTCTGGGGAGGAATGGGGAGCCCCGAGAAACAAAGGCACGTTTTGGGGAGCCCTGGGGAGGAATGGGGAGCCCTGGGGAACCAAGACACATTCTGGGGAGCCCTGGGGAGGAATGGGGAGACCTGCGAAACCAAGACACGTTTTGGGGAGCCCTGGGGAGGAATGGGGAGCCCTGAGGAACCAAGACACGTTCTGGGGAACCCTGGGGAGGAATGGGGAGACCTGCGGAACCAAGACACGTTTTGGGGAGCCCTGGGGAGGAATGGGGAGCCCTGGGGAACCAAGACACGTTTTGGGGAGCTCTGGGGAGGAATGGGGAGCCCCGAAAAACAAAGGCACGTTTTGGGGAGCCCTGGGGAGGAATGGGGAGCTCTGGGGAACCAAGACACGTTTTGAGGAGCTCTGGGGAGGAATGGGGAGCCCCGAGAAACAAAGGCACGTTTTGGGGAGCCCTGGGGAGGAATGGGGAGCCTTGGGGAACCAAGACACGTTTCGGGGAGCCCTGGGGAGGAATGGGGAGCCCCGAGAAAAAAAGACACGTTTTGGGGAGCCCTGGGGAGCAATGGGGAACCCCGAGGAAGGAAGACACGTTTTGGGGAACCCTGAGGAACCAAGACACGTTCTGGGGAGCCCTGGGGAGGAATGGGGAGCTCTGGGGAACCAAGACACGTTTTGGGGAGCCCTGGGGAGGAATGGGGAGCCTTGGGGAACCAAGACACGTTTTGAGGAGCCCTGGGGAGGAATGGGGAGCTCTGGGGAACCAAGACACATTTTGGGGAGCTCTGGGGAGGAATGGGGAGCCCCGAGAAACAAAGGCACGTTTTGGGGAGCCCTGGGGAGGAATGGGGAGCTCTGGGGAACCAAGACACGTTTTGGGGAGCCCTGGGGAGGAATGGGGAGCACCGAGAAACAAAGGTACGTTTTGAGGAGCCCTGCGGAGGAATGGGGAGCTCTGGGGAACCAAGACACATTCTGGGGAGCTCTGGGGAGGAATGGGGAGCCCCGAGAAACAAAGGCACGTTTTGGGGAGCCCTGGGGAGGAATGGGGAGCTCTGGGGAACCAAGACACGTTTTGGGGAGCCCTGGGGAGGAATGGGGAGCCCTGGGGAAACAAGACACGTTTTGGGGAGCCATGGGGAGGAATGGGGAGCCCTGAGGAACCAAGACACGTTTTGGGGAGCCCTGGGGAGGAATGGGGAGCCCCGAGAAACAAAGGCACGTTTTGGGGAGCCCTGGGGAGGAATGGGGAGCTCTGGGGAACCAAGACACGTTTTGGGGAGCCCTGGGGAGGAATGGGGAGCCCTGGGGAACCAAGAAACGTTCTGGGGAGCCCTGGGGAGGAATGGGGAGCTCTGGGGAACCAAGACACATTTTGGGGAGCTCTGGGGAGGAATGGGGAGCCCCGAGAAACAAAGGCACGTTTTGGGGAGCCCTGGGGAGGAATGGGGAGCTCTGGGGAACCAAGACACGTTTTGGGGAGCCCTGGGGAGGAATGGGGAGCTCTGGGGAACCAAGACATGTTTTGGGGAGCCCTGGGGAGGAATGGGGAGCCCTGGGGAACCAAGACACGTTTTGGGGAGCCCTGGGGAGGAATGGGGAGCCCTGGGGAACCAAGACACGTTTTCGGGAGCCCTGGGGAGGAATGGGGAGCCTTGGGGAACCAAGACACGTTTTGGGGAGCCCTGGGGAGGAATGGGGAGCTCTGGGGAACCAAGACACGTTTTGGGGAGCTCTGGGGAGGAATGGGGAGCCCCGAGAAACAAAGGCACGTTTTGGGGAGCCCTGGGGAGGAATGGGGAGCCTTGGGCAACCAAGACACGTTTTGGGGAGCTCTGGATAGGAATGGGGAGCCCCGAGAATCAAAGACACGTTGTGGGGAGCCCTGGGGAGCAATAGGGAACCCCGAGAATGCAAGACACGTTTTGGGGAGCCCTGAAAAACCAAGACACGTTCTGGGGAGCCCTGGGGAGGAATGGGGAGACCTGCGGAACCAAGACACGTTTTGGGGAGCCCTGGGGAAGAATGCGGAGCTCCGGGGAACCAAGACACATTTTGGGGAGCTCTGGGGAGGAATGGGGAGCCTTGAGAAACAAAGACATGTTTTGGGGAGCCCTGGGGAGGAATGGGGAGCTCTGGGGAACCAAGACACGTTTTGGGGAGCCCTGGGGAGGAATGGGGAGCCCTGAGGAACCAAGACACGTTTTGGGGAGCCCTGGGGAGGAATGGGGAGCCCTGGGGAACCAAGACACGTTTTGGGGAGCACTGGGGAGAAATGGGGAGCCTTGGGGAACCAAGACACGTTTTGGGGAGCCCTGGGGAGGAATGGGGAGCTCTGGGGAACCAAGACACGTTTTGGGGAGCCCTGGGGAGGAATGGGGAGCCCTGAGGAACCAAGACACGTTCTGGGGAGCCCTGGGGAGGAATGGGGAGACCTGCGGAATCAAGACACGTTTTGGGGAGCTCTGGGGAGGAATGGGGAGCCCCGAGAAACAAAGGCACATTTTGGGGAGCCCTGGGGAGGAATGGGGAGCTCTGGGGAACCAAGACACGTTTTGGGGAGCTCTGGGGAGGAATGGGGAGCCCCGAGAAACAAAGGCACGTTTTGGGGAGCCCTGGGGAGGAATGGGGAGCCCCGAGAAACAAAGACACGTTTTGGGGAGCCCTGGGGAGCAATGGGGAACCCCGAGGAAGGAAGACACGTTTTGGGGACCCCTGAGGAACCAAGACAATTTCTGGGGAGCCCTGGGGAGGAATGGGGAGACCTGCGGAACCAAGACACGTTTTGGGGAGCCCTGGGGAGGAATGGGGAGCTCTGGGGAATCAAGACACGTTTTGGGGAGCCCTGGGGAGGAATGGGGAGCTCTGGGGAACCAAGACACGTTCTGGGGAGCCCTGGGGAGGAATGGGGAGCTCTGGGGAACCAAGACACATTCTGGGGAGCTCTGGGGAGGAATGGGGAGCCCCGAGAAACAAAGGCACGTTTTGGGGAGCCCTGGGGAGGAATGGGGAGCTCTGGGGAACCAAGACACGTTTTGGGGAGCCCTGGGGAGGAATGGGGAGCTCTGGGGAACCAAGACACGTTTTGGGGAGCCCTGGGGAGGAATGGGGAGCCCTGGGGAACCAAGACACGTTTTGGGGAGCCCTGGGGAGGAATGGGGAGCTCTGGGGAACCAAGACACATTTTGGGGAGCTCTGGGGAGGAATGGGGAGCCCCGAGAAACAAAGGTACGTTTTGAGGAGCCCTGCGGAGGAATGGGGAGCTCTGGGGAACCAAGACACGTTTTGGGGAGCCCTGGGGAGGAATGGGGAGCCCTGGGGAACCAAGAAACGTTTTGGGGAGCCCTGGGGAGGAATGGGGAGACCTGCGGAACCAAGACACGTTTTCGGGAGACCTGGGGAGGAATGGGGAGCCGTGGGGAACCAAGACACGTTTTGGGGAGCTCTGGGGAGGAATGGGGAGCCCCGAGAAACAAAGGCACGTTTTGGGGAGCCCTGGGGAGGAATGGGGAGCTCTGGGGAACCAAGACACGTTTTGGGGAGCCCTGGGGAGGAATGGGGAGCCCCGAGAATCAAAGACACGTTGTGGGGAGCCCTGGGGAGCAATAGGGAACCCCGAGAATGCAAGACACGTTTTGGGGAGCCCTGAAAAACCAAGACACGTTCTGGGGAGCCCTGGGGAGGAATGGGGAGACCTGCGGAACCAAAACACGTTTTGGGGAGCCCTGGGGAGGAATGGGGAGTTCTGGGGAACCAAGACACGTTTTGGGGAGCTCTGGGGAGGAATGGGGAGCCTTGAGAAACAAAGACACGTTTTGGGGAGCCCTGGGGAGGAATGGGGAGCTCTGGGGAACCAAGACACGTTTTGGGGAGCCCTGGGGAGGGTTGGGGAGCCCTGGAGAACCAAGACACGTTTTGGGGAGCCATGGGGAGGAATGGGGAGCCCTGAGGAACCAAGACACGTTTTGGGGAGCCCTGGGGAGGAATAGGGAGCTCTGGGGAACCAAGACACGTTTTGGGGAGCTCTGGGGAGGAATGGGGAGCCCCGAGAAACAAAGGCACGTTTTGGGGAGCCCTGGGGAGGAATGGGGAGCTCTGGGGAACCAAGACACGTTTTGGGGAGCCCTGGGGAGTAATGGGGAGCCTTGGGGAACGAAGACACGTTTTGGGGAGCCCTGGGGAGGAATGGGGAGCCCCGAGAAACAAACACACATTTTGGGGAGCCCTGGGGAGCAATCGGGAACCCCGAGGAAGGAAGACACGTTATGGGGAGCCCTGAGGAACCAAGACAATTTCTGGGGAGCCCTGGGGAGGAATGGGGAGACCTGCGGAACCAAGACATGTTTTGGGGAGCCCTGGGGAGGAATGGGGAGCCTTGGGGAACCAAGACACATATTGGGGAGCCCTGGGGAGGAATGGGGAGCTCTGGGGAACCAAGACAGATTTTGGGGAGCTCTGGGGAGGAATGGGGAGCCCCGAGAAACAAAGGCACGTTTTGGGGAGCCCTGGGGAGGAATGGGGAGCTCTGGGGAACCAAGACACGTTTTGGGGAGCCCTGGGGAGGAATGGGGAGCTCTGGGGAACCAAGACACGTTCTGGGGAGCCCTGGGGAGGAATGGGGAGCTCTGGGGAACCAAGACACATTCTGGGCAGCTCTGGGGAGGAATGGGGAGCCCCGAGAAACAAAGGCACGTTTTGGGGAGTCCTGGGGAGGAATGGGGAGCTCTGGGGAACCAAGACACGTTTTGGGGAGCCCTGGGGAGGAATGGGGAGCCCTGGGGAACCAAGACACGTTTTGGGGAGCCCTGGGGAGGAATGGGGAGCCCCGAGAAACAAAGGCACGTTTTGGGGAGCCCTGGGGAGGAATGGGGAGCTCTGGGGAACCAAGACACATTTTGGGGAGCTCTGGGGAGGAATGGGGAGCCCCGAGAAACAAAGGCACGTTTTGGGGAGCCCTGGGGAGGAATGGGGAGCCCTGAGGAACCAAGACACGTTCTGGGGAGCCCTGGGGAGGAATGGGGAGACCTGCGGAACCAAGACACGTTTTGGGGAGCCCTGGGGAGGAATGGGGAGACCTGCGGAAACAAGACACGTTTTGGGGAGCCCTGGGGAGGAATGGGGAGCCCTGAGGAACCAAGACACGTTCTGGGGAGCCCTGGGGAGGAATGGGGAGACCTGCGGAACCAAGACATGTTTTGGGGAGCCCTGGGGAGGAATGGGGAGCCCTGAGGAACCAAGACACGTTCTGGGGAGCCCTGGGGAGGAATGGGGAGAACTGCGGAACCAAGACATGTTTTGGGGAGCCCTGGGGAGGAATGGGGAGCCCTGGGGAACCGAGACACGTTTTGGGGAGCCCTGGGGAGGAATGGGGAGACCTGCGGAAACAAGACACGTTTTGGGGAGCCCTGGGGAGGAATGGGGAGCCCTGAGGAACCAAGACATGTTCTGGGGAGCCCTGGGGAGGAATGGGGAGACCTGCGGAAACAAGACACGTTTTGGGGAGCCCTGGGGAGGAATGGGGAGCCCTGAGGAACCAAGACACGTTCTGGGGAGCCCTGGGGAGGAATGGGGAGACCTGCGGAACCAAGACATGTTTTGGGGAGCCCTGGGGAGGAATGGGGAGCCCTGGGGAACGAAGACACGTTTTGGGGAGCCCTGGGGAGGAATGGGGAGACCTGCGGAACCAAGACACGTTCTGGGGAGCTCTGGGGAGGAATGGGGAGCCCCGAAAAACAAAGGCACGTTTTGGGGAGCCCTGGGGAGGAATGGGGAGCTCTGGGGAACCAAGACACGTTTTGGGGAGCTCTGGGGAGGAATGGGGAGCCCAGAGAAACAAAGGCACGTTTTGGGGAGCCCTGGGGAGGAATGGGGAGCTCTGGGGAACCAAGACACGTTTTGGGGAGCCCTGGGGAGTAATGGGGAGCCTTGGGGAACGAAGATACGTTTTGGGGAGCCCTGGGGAGGAATGGGGAGCCCCGAGAAACAAAGACACGTTTTGGGGAGCCCTGGGGAGCAATGGGGAACCCCGAGGAAGGAAGACACGTTTTGGGGAGCCCTGAGGAACCAAGACAATTTCTGGGGAGCCCTGGGGAGGAATGGGGAGACCTGCGGAACCAAGACACGTTTTGGGGAGTCCTGGGGAGGAATGGGAAGCCTTGGGGAACCAAGACACGTTTTGGGGAGCCCTGGGGAGGAATGGGGAGCTCTGGGGAACCAAGACAGATTTTGGGGAGCTCTGGGGAGGAATGGGGAGCCCCGAGAAACAAAGGCACGTTTTGGGGAGCCCTGGGGAGGAATGGGGAGCTCTGGGGAACCAAGACACGTTTTGGGGAGCCCTGGGGAGGAATGGGGAGCCCTGGGGAAACAAGACACGTTTTGGGGAGCCCTGGGGAGGAATGGGGAGCTCTGGGGAACCAAGACACATTCTGGGGAGCTCTGGGGAGGAATGGGGAGCCCCGAGAAACAAAGGCACGTTTTGGGGAGTCCTGGGGAGGAATGGGGAGCTCTGGGGAACCAAGACACGTTTTGGGGAGCCCTGGGGAGGAATGGGGAGCCCTGGGGAACCAAGACACATTTTGGGGAGCCCTGGGGAGGAATGGGGAGCTCTGGGGAACCAAGACACGTTTTGGGGAGCCCTGGGGAGGAATGGGGAGCTCTGGGGAACCAAGACATGTTTTGGGGAGCTCTGGGGAGGAATGGGGAGCCCCGAGAAACAAAGGCACGTTTTGGGGAGCCCTGGGGAGGAATGGGGAGCTCTGGGGAACCAAGACACGTTTTGGGGAGCCCTGGGGAGAAATGGGGAGCCCTGGGGAACCAAGACACCTTCTGGGGAGCGCTGGGGAGGAATGGGGAGACCTGCAGAAACAAGACACGTTTTGGGGAGCCCTGGGGAGGAATGGGGAGACCTGCAGAAACAAGACACGTTTTGGGGAGCCCTGGGGAGGAATGGGGAGCCCTGAGGAACCAAGACACGTTTTGGGGAGCCCTGGGGAGGAATGGGGAGCTCTGGGGAACCAAGACACGTTTTGGGGAGCCCTGGGGAGGAATGGGGAGCCCTGGGGAACCAAGACACGTTTTGGGGAGCTCTGGGGAGGAATGGGGAGCCCCGAAAAACAAAGGCACGTTTTGGGGAGCCCTGGGGAGGAATGGGGAGACCTGCAGAAACAAGACACGTTTTGGGGAGCCCTGGGGAGGAATGGGGAGCCCTGAGGAACCAAGACACGTTTTGGGGAGCCCTGGGGAGGAATGGGGAGCCTTGGGGAACCAAGACACGTTTTGGGGAGCCCTGGGGAGGAATGGGGAGCCCCGAGAAACAAAGACACGTTTTGGGGAGCCCTGGGGAGCAATGGGGAACCCCGAGGAAGGAAGACACGTTTTGGGGAGCCCTGAGGAACCAAGACAGGTTCTGGGGAGCCCTGGGGAGGAATGGGGAGCTCTGGAGAACCAAGACACGTTTTGGGGAGTCCTGGGGAGGAATGGGAAGCCTTGGGGAACCAAGACACATTTTGGGGAGCCCTGGGGAGGAATGGGGAGCCCTGGGGAACCAAGACACATTTTGGGGAGCTCTGGGGAGGAATGGGGAGCCCCGAGAAACAAAGGCACGTTTTGGGGAGCCCTGGGGAGGAATGGGGAGCTCTGGGGAACCAAGACACGTTTTGGGGAGCCCTGGGGAGGAATGGTGAGCCCTGGGGAACCAAGACACGTTCTGGGGAGCCCTGGGGAGGAATGGGGAGCCCTGGGGAACCAAGACACATTCTGGGGAGCTCTGGGGAGGAATGGGGAGCCCCGAGAAACAAAGGCACGTTTTGGGGAGCCCTGGGGAGGAATGGGGAGCTCTGGGGAACCAAGACACGTTTTGGGGAGCCCTGGGGAGGAATGGGGAGCCCTGGGGAACCAAGACACGTTTTGGGGAGCCCTGGGGAGGAATGGGGAGCTCTGGGGAACCAAGACACGTTTTGGGGAGCCCTGGGGAGGAATGGGGAGCCCCGAGAAACAAAGGTACGTTTTGGGGAGCCCTGGGGAGGAATGGGGAGCTCTGGGGAACCAAGACACGTTTTGGGGAGCCCTGGGGAGGAATGGGGAGCCCTGGGGAACCAGGAAACGTTTTGGGGAGCCCTGGGGAGGAATGGGGAGCTCTGGGGAACCAAGACACGTTTTGGGGAGCCCTGGGGAGGAATGGGGAGCCTTGGGGAACCAAGACACGTTTTGGGGAGCCCTGGGGAGGAATGGGGAGCTCTGGGGAACCAAGACACGTTTTGGGGAGCTCTGGGGAGGAATGGGGAGCCCCGAGAAACAAAGGCACGTTTTGGGGAGCCCTGGGGAGGAATGGGGAGCCTTGGGTAACCAAGACACGTTTTGGGGAGCCCTGGGGAGGAATGGGGAGCCTTGGGCAACCAAGACACGTTTTGGGGAGCCCTGGGGAGGAATGGGGAGCCCCGAGAATCAAAGACACGTTGTGGGGAGCCCTGGGGAGCAATAGGGAACCCCGAGAATGCAAGACACGTTTTGGGGAGCCCTGAGGAACCAAGATACGTTCTGGGGAGCCCTGGTGAGGAATGGGGAGACCTGCGGAACTAAGACACATTTTGGGGAGCCCTGGGGAGGAATGGGGAGCCCTGAGGAACCAAGACACGTTCTGGGGAGCCCTGGGGAGGAATGGGGAGACCTGCGGAACCAAGACACATTCTGGGGAGCCCTGGGGAGGAATGGGGAGACCTGCGGAACCAAGACATGTTTTGGGGAGCCCTGGGGAGAAATGGGGAGCCCTGGGGAACCAAGACACATTTTGGGGAGCGCTGGGGAGGAATGGGGAGACCTGCGGAAACAAGACACGTTTTGGGGAGCCCTGGGGAGGAATGGGGAGCCCTGAGGAACCAAGACACATTTTGGGGAGCCCTAGGGAGGAATGGGGAGACCTGCGGAAACAAGACACGTTTTGGGGAGCCCTAGGGGGGGAATGGGGAGCCCTGAGGAACCAAGACACGTTCTGGGGAGCCCTGGGGAGGAATGGGGAGACCTGCGGAAACAAGACACGTTTTGGGGAGCCCTGGGGAGGAATGGGGAGCCCTGGGGAACCAAGACACGTTCTGGGGAGCTCTGGGGAGGAATGGGGAGCCCCGAAAAACAAAGGCACGTTTTGGGGAGCCCTGCGGAGGAATGGGGAGCCCTGGGGAACCAAGACACGTTTTGGGGAGCTCTGGGGAGGAATGGGGAGCCCCGAGAAACAAAGGCACGTTTTGGGGAGCCCTGGGGAGGAATGGGGAGCTCTGGGGAACCAAGACACGTTTTGGGGAGCCCTGGGTAGGAATGGGGAGCCTTGGGGAACCAAGACACGTTTTGGGGAGCCCTGGGGAGGAATGGGGAGCCCCGAGAAACAAAGACACGTTTTGGGGAGCCCTGGGGAGCAATGGGGAACCCCGAGGAAGAAAGACACGTTTTGGGGAGCCCTGAGGAACCAAGACAGGATCTGGGGAGCCCTGGGGAGGAATGGGGAGCTCTGGGGAACCAAGACACGTTTTGGGGAGCCCTGGGGAGGAATGGGGAGCCCTGAGGAACCAAGACACGTTTTGGGGAGCCCTGGGGAGGAATGGGGAGACCTGCGGAACCAAGACATGTTTTGGGGAGCCCTGGGGAGAAATGGGGAGCCCTGGGGAACCAAGACACATTTTGGGGAGCGCTGGGGAGGAATGGGGAGACCTGCGGAAACAAGACACGTTTTGGGGAGCCCTGGGGAGGAATGGGGAGCCCTGAGGAACCAAGACACATTTTGGGGAGCCCTAGGGAGGAATGGGGAGACCTGCGGAAACAAGACACGTTTTGGGGAGCCCTGGGGAGGAATGGGGAGCCCTGAGGAACCAAGACACGTTCTGGGGAGCCCTGGGGAGGAATGGGGAGACCTGCGGAAACAAGACACGTTTTGGGGAGCCCTGGGGAGGAATGGGGAGCCCTGGGGAACCAAGACACGTTTTGGGGAGCTCTGGGGAGGAATGGGGAGCCCCGAGAAACAAAGGCACGTTTTGGGGAGCCCTGGGGAGGAATGGGGAGCTCTGGGGAACCAAGACACGTTTTGGGGAGCCCTGGGTAGGAATGGGGAGCCTTGGGGAACCACGACACGTTTTGGGGAGCCCTGGGGAGGAATGGGGAGCCCTGAGAAACAAAGACACGTTTTGGGGAGCCCTGGGGAGCAATGGGGAACCCCGAGGAAGAAAGACACGTTTTGGGGAGCCCTGAGGAACCAAGACAGGTTCTGGGGAGCCCTGGGGAGGAATGGGGAGCTCTGGGGAACCAAGACACGTTTTGGGGAGCCCTGGGGAGGAATGGGGAGCCTTGGGGAACCAAGACACGTTTTGGGGAGCCCTGGGGAGGAATGGGGAGCCCTGGGGAACCAAGACACGTTTTGGGGAGCTCTGGGGAGGAATGAGGAGCCCCGAGAAACAAAGGCACGTTTTGGGGAGCCCTGGGGAGGAATGGGGAGCCCTGGGGAAACAAGACACGTTTTGGGGAGCCCTGGGGAGGAATGGGGAGCTCTGGGGAACCAAGACACGTTTTGGGGAGCCCTGGGGAGGAATGGGAGCCCTGAGGAATCAAGACACGTTTTGGGGAGCCCTGGGGAGGAATGGGGAGCCCCGAGAAACAAAGGCACGTTTTGGGGAGCCCTGCGGAGGAATGGGGAGCTCTGGGGAACCAAGACACGTTTTGGGGAGCCCTGGGGAGAAATGGGGAGCCCTGGGGAACCAAGACACGTTTTGGGGAGCCCTGGGGAGGAATGGGGAGCTCTGGGGAACCAAGACACGTTTTGGGGAGCCCTGGGGAGGAATGGGGAGCCCCGAGAAACAAAGGTACGTTTTGGGGAGCCCTGGGGAGGAATGGGGAGCTCTGGGGAACCAAGACACGTTTTGGGGAGCCCTGGGGAGGAATGGGGAGCCCTGGGGAACCAGGAAACGTTTTGGGGAGCCCTGGGGAGGAATGGGGAGCTCTGGGGAACCAAGACACGTTTTGGGGAGCCCTGGGGAGGAATGGGGAGCCTTGGGGAACCAAGACACGTTTTGGGGAGCCCTGGGGAGGAATGGGGAGCTCTGGGGAACCAAGACACGTTTTGGGGAGCTCTGGGGAGGAATGGGGAGCCCCGAGAAACAAAGGCACGTTTTGGGGAGCCCTGGGGAGGAATGGGGAGCCTTGGGGAACCAAGACACGTTTTGGGGAGCCCTGGGGAGGAATGGGGAGCCTTGGGCAACCAAGACACGTTTTGGGGAGCCCTGGGGAGGAATGGGGAGCCCCGAGAATCAAAGACACGTTGTGGGGAGCCCTGGGGAGCAATAGGGAACCCAGAGAATGCAAGACACGTTTTGGGGAGCCCTGAGGAACCAAGATACGTTCTGGGGAGCCCTGGGGAGGAATGGGGAGACCTGCGGAACTAAGACACATTTTGGGGAGCCCTGGGGAGGAATGGGGAGCCCTGAGGAACCAAGACACGTTCTGGGGAGCCCTGGGGAGGAATGGGGAGACCTGCGGAAACAAGACACGTTCTGGGGAGCCCTGGGGAGGAATGGGGAGACCTGCGGAACCAAGACATGTTTTGGGGAGCCCTGGGGAGAAATGGGGAGCCCTGGGGAACCAAGACACATTTTGGGGAGCGCTGGGGAGGAATGGGGAGACCTGCGGAAACAAGACACGTTTTGGGGAGCCCTGGGGAGGAATGGGGAGACCTGCGGAAACAAGACACGTTTTGGGGAGCCCTGGGGAGGAATGGGGAGCCCTGAGGAACCAAGACACGTTCTGGGGAGCCCTGGGGAGGAATGGGGAGACCTGCGGAAACAAGACACGTTTTGGGGAGCCCTGGGGACGAATGGGGAGCTCTGGGGAACCAAGACACGTTCTGGGGAGCTCTGGGGAGGAATGGGGAGCCCCAAAAAACAAAGGCACGTTTTGGGGAGCCCTGGGGAGGAATGGGGAGCCCTGGGGAACCAAGACACGTTTTGGGGAGCTCTGGGGAGGAATGGGGAGCCCCGAGAAACAAAGGCACGTTTTGAGGAGCCCTGGGGAGGAATGGGGAGCTCTGGGGAACCAAGACACGTTTTGGGGAGCCCTGGGTAGGAATGGGGAGCCTTGGGGAACCAAGACACGTTTTGGGGAGCCCTGGGGAGGAATGGGGAGCCCCGAGAAACAAAGACACGTTTTGGGGAGCCCTGGGGAGCAATGGGGAACCCCGAGGAAGAAAGACACGTTTTGGGGAGCCCTGAGGAACCAAGACAGGTTCTGGGGAGCCCTGGGGAGGAATGGGGAGCTCTGGGGAACCAAGACACGTTTTGGGGAGCCCTGGGGAGGAATGGGGAGCCCTGAGGAACCAAGACACGTTTTGGGGAGCCCTGGGGAGGAATGGGGAGACCTGCGGAACCAAGACATGTTTTGGGGAGCCCTGGGGAGAAATGGGGAGCCCTGGGGAACCAAGACACATTTTGGGGAGCGCTGGGGAGGAATGGGGAGACCTGCGGAAACAAGACACGTTTTGGGGAGCCCTGGGGAGGAATGGGGAGCCCTGAGGAACCAAGACACATTTTGGGGAGCCCTAGGGAGGAATGGGGAGACCTGCGGAAACAAGACACGTTTTGGGGAGCCCTGGGGAGGAATGGGGAGCCCTGAGGAACCAAGACACGTTCTGGGGAGCCCTGGGGAGGAATGGGGAGACCTGGGGAACCAAGACACGTTTTGGGGAGCCCTGGGGAGGAATGGGGAGCCCTGGGGAACCAAGACACGTTCTGGGGAGCTCTGGGGAGGAATGGGGAGCCCCGAAAAACAAAGGCACGTTTTGGGGAGCCCTGGGGAGGAATGGGGAGCCCTGGGGAACCAAGACACGTTTTGGGGAGCTCTGGGGAGGAATGGGGAGCCTTGGGGAACCAAGACACGTTTTGGGGAGCCCTGGGGAGGAATGGGGAGCCCCGAGAAACAAAGACACGTTTTGGGGAGCCCTGGGGAGCAATGGGGAACCCCGAGGAAGAAAGACACGTTTTGGGGAGCCCTGAGGAACCAAGACAGGTTCTGGGGAGCCCTGGGGAGGAATGGGGAGCTCTGGGGAACCAAGACACGTTTTGGGGAGCTCTGGGGAGGAATGGGGAGCCTTGGGGAACCAAGACACGTTTTGGGGAGCCCTGGGGAGGAATGGGGAGCCCTGGGGAACCAAGACACGTTTTGGGGAGCTCTGGGGAGGAATGAGGAGCCCCGAGAAACAAAGGCACGTTTTGGGGAGCCCTGGGGAGGAATGGGGAGCCCTGGGGAAACAAGACACGTTTTGGGGAGCCCTGGGGAGGAATGGGGAGCTCTGGGGAACCAAGACACGTTTTGGGGAGCCCTGGGGAGGAATGGGAGCCCTGGGGAATCAAGACACGTTTTGGGGAGCCCTGGGGAGGAATGGGGAGCCTTGGGGAACCAAGACACATTTTGCGGAGCTCTGGGGAGGAATGGGGAGCCCCGAGAAACAAAGGCACGTTTTGGGGAGCCCTGGGGAGGAATGGGGAGCTCTGGGGAACCAAGACACGTTTTGGGGAGCCCTGGGGAGGAATGGGGAGCCCTGGGGAACCAAGACACGTTTTGGGGAGCCCTGGGGAGGAATGGGGAGCTCTGGGGAACCAAGACACATTTTGGGGAGCTCTGGGGAGGAATGGGGAGCCCCGAGAAACAAAGGTACGTTTTGGGGAGCCCTGGGGAGGAATGGGGAGCTCTGGGGAACCAAGACACGTTTTGGGGAGCCCTGGGGAGGAATGGGGAGACCTGCGGAACCAAGAAACGTTTTGGGGAGCCCTGGGGAGGAATGGGGAGCTCTGGGGAACCAAGACACGTTTTGGGGAGCCCTGGGGAGGAATGGGGAGCCTTGGGGAACCAAGACACGTTTTGGGGAGCCCTGGGGAGGAATGGGGAGCTCTGGGGAACCAAGACACGTTTTGGGGAGCTCTGGGGAGGAATGGGGAGCCCCGAGAAACAAAGGCACGTTTTGGGGAGCCCTGGGGAGGAATGGGGAGCCTTGGGGAACCAAGACACGTTTTGGGGAGCCCTGGGGAGGAATGGGGAGCCTTGGGCAACCAAGACACGTTTTGGGGAGCCCTGGGGAGGAATGGGGAGCCCCGAGAATCAAAGACACGTTGTGGGGAGCCCTGGGGAGCAATAGGGAACCCCGAGAATGCAAGACACGTTTTGGGGAGCCCTGAGGAACCAAGACACGTTCTGGGGAGCCCTGGGGAGGAATGGGGAGACCTGCGGAACCAAGACACATTTTGGGGAGCCCTGGGGAGGAATGGGGAGCCTTGGGGAACCAAGACACGTTTTGGGGAGCCCTGGGGAGGAATGCGGAGCTCTGGGGAAGCAAGACACATTTTGGGGAGCCCTGGGGAGGAATGGGGAGCCCCGAGAAACAAAGGCACGTTTTGGGGAGCCCTGGGGAGGAATGGGGAGCTCTGGGGAACCAAGACACGTTTTGGGGAGCCCTGGGGAGGAATGGGGAGCCCTGAGGAACCAAGACACGTTTTGGGGAGCCCTGGGGAGGAATGGGGAGACCTGCGGAACCAAGACACGTTTTGGGGAGCCCTGGGGAGGAATGGGTAGCCCTGGGGAACCAAGACACGTTTTGGGGAGACCTGGGGAGGAATGGGGAGCCTTGGGGAACCAAGACACGTTTTGGGGAGCCCTGGGGAGGCATGGGGAGCTCTGGGGAACCAAGACACATTTTGGGGAGCTCTGGGGAGGAATGGGGAGCCCCGAGAAACAAAGGCACGTTTTGGGGAGCCCTGGGGAGGAATGGGGAGCTCTGGGGAACCAAGACACGTTTTGGGGAGCCCTGGGGAGGAATGGGGAGCCCTGGGGAACCAAGACACATTTTGGGGAGCCCTGGGGAGGAATTGGGAGTTCTGGGGAACCAAGACACATTTTGGGGAGCCCTGGGGAGGAATGGGGAGCCCTGGGGAACCAAGACACGTTTTGGGGAGCCCTGGGGAGGAATGGGGAGCCTTGGGGAACCAAGACACGTTTTGGGGAGCCCTGGGGAGGCATGGGGCGCTCTCGGGAACCAAGGCACATTTTGGGGTGCTCTGGGGAGGAATGGGGAGCCCCGAGAAACAAAGGCACGTTGTGGGGAGCCCTGGGGAGGAATGGGGAGGTCTGGGGAACCAAGACACGTTTTGGGGAGCCCTGGGGAGGAATGGGGAACCCTGGGGAACCAAGACACGTTTTGGGGAACCCTGGGGAGGAATTGGGAGTTCTGGGGAACCAAGACACGTTTTGGGGAGCCCTGGGGAGGAATGGGGAGCCCTGGGGAACCAAGACACGTTTTGGGGAGCCCCGGGGAGGAATGGGGAGACCTGCGGAACCAAGACACGTTTTGGGGAGCCCTGGGGAGGAATGGGGAGCCCTGGGGAACCAAGACACGTTTTGGGGAGCCCTGGGGAGGAATGGGGAGCCCTGGGGAACCAAGACACGTTTTGGGGAGCCCTGGGGACGAATGGGGAGCTCTGGGGAACCAAGACACGTTTTGGGGAGCTCTGGGGAGGAATGGGGAGCCCCCAAAAAAAAAGGCACGTTTTGGGAAGCCCTGGGGAGGAATGGGGAGCTCTGGGGAACCAAGACACGTTTTGGGGAGCTCTGGGGAGGAATGGGGAGCCCCGAGAAACAAAGGCACTTTTTGGGGAGCCCTGGGGAGGAATGGGGAGCTCTGTGGAACCAAGACACGTTCTGGGGAGCCCTGGGGAGGAATGGGGAGCCTTGGGGAACCAAGACACGTTTTGGGGAGCCCTGGGGAGGAATGGGGAGCCCCAAGAAACAAAGACACATTTTGGGGAGCCCTGGGGAGCAATAGGGAACCGCGAGAAAGCAAGACACGTTTTGGGGAGCCCTGAGGAACCAAGACAGGTTCTGGGGAACCCTGGGGAGGAATTGGGAGTTCTGGGGAACCAAGACACGTTTTGGGGAGCCCTGGGGAGGAATGGGGAGCCTTGGGGAACCAAGACACGTTCTGGGGAGCCCTGGGGAGGAATGGGGAGCTCTGGGGAACCAAGACACGTTTTGGGGAGCCCTGGGGAGGAATGGGTAGCCCTGGGGAACCAAGACACGTTTTGGGGAGCCCTGGGGAGGAATGGGGAGCCTTGGGGAACCAAGACACGTTTTGGGGAGCCCTGGGGAGGAATGGGGAGCCCTGGGGAACCAAGACACGTTTTGGGGAGCCCTGGGGAGGAATGGGGAGCTCTGGGGAACCAAGACATGTTTTGGGGAGCTCTGGGGAGGAATGGGGAGCCCCGAGAAACAAAGGCACGTTTTGGGGAGCCCTGGGGAGGAATAGGGAGCCCTGAGGAACCAAGACACGTTCTGGGGAGCCCTGGGGAGGAATGGGGAGACCTGCGGAACCAAGACACGTTTTGGGGAGCCCTGGGGAGGAATGGGGAGACCTGCGGAAACAAGACACGTTTTGGGGAGCCCTGGGGAGGAATGGGGAGACCCGAGGAACCAAGACACATTTTGGGGAGCCCTGGGGAGGAATGGGGAGACCCGAGGAACCAAGACACGTTTTGGGGAGCCGTGACGAACCAAGGCGAGCCCTGGAGAGAACTTGGCAGCCTCGGGGAATCAATACGAACCCTGGGGAGGACGGTGGATCTCAGGGGAGCCCCAGGGAGACGAGGCAATAGCTGGGGAGGGTCCGGGGAGCCCTGCAAGATGAGGGAGATCCTGGGGAGACCTTTGGAGTCCTGGGGAGGCAAAGCAAGCCCTGCATTGCTTTTTAGAAAAGTTTCTCATAGAATCTATTTATTACCATATTAATTATCGACCCCTCCCCTTCCCCAGGTGGTTTGGTCAGGGTGGTGGACGGGGCCTGGGCCGATTGACCCCTCCCCTTCCCCAGGGGATTGTGGGAAGGGGGTGGGCGGGGCCCGGGGTATTTGAGCTGCAGCCCCTGGGCAGAGAGCTCATTCTACTCCAGGGTTGCTTTGGTGTTGGTTCTCTGCTGCTCCTTCAGCAGTGGGCAGCTTTTTAGCTGTTTAGTCAGTATGGACAGACGTGTTTGGAGAAGTGGAGGTGTCTGATAGAGGTAAGAGCTTCAGGAGCAGCAAAGGTTCAACAGCAGCTGTAGCAGAAAGTGTGTTTGTAACTATGTTTAATTTATTAAATCATTTTCAGGTGCATCACTTTTCCCTAGAACTTCTGACTGCAATGAAAATGCAGCATTGTTTTTTTGGTTTTTACTGCTGTATACCAAGCTGCTGATGTAATCTCTTCTCTTGGGACTGACGCTCAGTTTATCTAGCGGGGGTTAGAGTGAGCGTCTTGTATCTGTAGATGGAGTTCTAGCACTTCTGCAGGAAGCAGCGGGGCCATAAGGCAGAGTGTCTTTCTGGCTCTGGGGTGGCTCATCGCCTGCCTGATCACCCACAGAACACGGTGTTGTCCCCAGAACCCTTGCAGCGGGCGGTGGCACCTGGTGGATCATTCAAATGTCCTTCCCAGAACTCAGCCAAGGTGAGCAGTGGCTGTTAGCCCAGTATTGGTAAATATTACCCTGGTGCTCGGTAGTGTGTGTCTGTTTTCTTTTCTTATTGCAGGGGATGAAGGGGAAACTGGCAACTGCAGGAAGATCCTTGTGAGCCCCTGTGGTGTTTTTCTACGTTCAGGATGGATCCAGTCCCTCGGCCCTCTGAAAGCTAAGTGGAGGCACGGGGGCTGGGGAGGGGCTGGGAATTGCAGAGGGGGGTTTAAAGTTCTCAGAGGGGAAAGGGCCGCCCAGGAACAGTCCCCTTTGGGTGGGTAAAGGGCGCAGGGAACCTCACAGTGCGATGCCAGCTAGGGCAGGGCAGCTCCAGCCTGTGTCTGCGTTGTTGTGTACTTCGGGAAGCCTGCCTTGCGCCGTTCAGACAATCCTGGGGTCTCGTGGTGCCCGAGGGGCACGACAGGCATCTCAGTGCCAACCCAGGGTCTGGAATGCCAGTGCCGATTGGCCTAGTGCCAATTGGGTGCCGGTTTTCCTGTATCAGCAGCCGAAAGCGTGGATGGTTCTTGCGCCTCGGACATTTCTGGTCAGTTGTTTTATGGTGGTGTTCAGGGCTGCGTGGGCAGCTCTGCTCTCTACCCATCCAGTCTCAGGGACTGGCACTTCAGGATGCTGGGAAGAAGTTCTTAGGTCTTGCGGGAGCCTTTTGCCAGTGCCGCCGTCTCGGTCGGTTGGTTTGTTTGTGCCAGTGCCGCCGTCTCGGTTGGTTGGTTTGTTTGTGCCAGTGCCGCCGTCTCGTAAGGGGCCGTGACGTTCGGCTCCTTTTTGTTTTGGGGTTGCAGTAGAGGCTTCTCGCGTCTCTTCTGCCTCCCCACAGGTTCTTTTGATCGATGCAGTCTCTGGTCTTGGAGTCATTCTCATTGTTGTGCGTTTTTGGTGCTGTTGCAGTCGTGCTGTTTGTAGCGTTCTGTGGAGCATCAGTCTTCGCATGTGCGTGTTTGGCTCGGAGCTGCTCTGCCCGCAGGCGTAGAGTCATGGGTGGGTGCACTGAGCCCTAGGAGTCCATGGTTAATCTCTTGATGTATGTAATAGTGTGGGCAAAAGTTGTACAATCATCTAGGATGGAGCAGCTGTGGGCAGGGGCAGTGGGCAGTCCCTTCACCAGTGTTTTAGGGACTCGATTAGAGCTTCTGCTGTTATTTATGAATAGAAAGCAGACCTGTGGAATGGTCAAGCTGTTGATCAGCATCTGGGTGACCTGTTGAATACCTTGGTTTCAGATGCAGAGGGAAAACTTGGCCCAAAAGAGCGACGGAAGAGGCAAGCCAAGCGCCATAAGCAGGTGGGCCGGTGTGAGGTCGCAGAGGGAAGGTGTGCAGTGTGCCTCTACGTAAGTTTGGTTGTTTCTCTATTTTATAGGTGTGAAGCGAAGAGGAAAGCAGGGTATCGGCACCGCAGCTCCTCGGGCAAGGTGAGCAAGGAGCGCAGGGCTGAAGCAGTGTCTCATTTCAGGTCTTCGTTTCTGGTGCAGGTACGAGCATCCTTTGCTTGTGTTTTACAGGTGGTAGCTGAGCCTCAACGTGGTCAACAGCGTGGCAGGTGAAGGTGACAGAGGCCAGGTGGGCGAGCAGCCCAGGTAAAGGGGCGGGACATGGGACCGTCTGCGGGCAGGCTGTGCTTCTGGGCAGTATCTGAGCATGCGCCTTTGTTTTAGCAGGCGCTACAGGCAAGCTCGGAGGGGCGAAGCCGCACGCCTACCAGCAGCCAAGAAGGTGAGGAGGTGGTTGGTGGTCAGGAGCACAGTATTGCCTGGTGACTCGGTTCAGCATTTCTTTCTTGTTTTGCAGGAGCTTTGTGGACCCCTTTGGACTCAGAGGACCGTTTGCGGTGAGCAGGGGTAGGGGTGAGGAGGAGTGTGGGGCTGGGGACTTGTCCCAAGCACTAGAGCTCTTTTTCTGCTGTCTTAGGTGCCACGAGTGGTGAGGGTTTCTGCCTGCGCCCATGGCACGAGAGGCTGAATGGAACGCCTGGGAACTTCGGGGGAGGTGGGTGCTGTGGATGTCGTCGGTGTTGATGCACATGATATTTAGTGCTGGCACTGCTTAGTGAGCGTGTGTTAACTTGTGTTGTTGCAGATGTTGAAGAGGAACCCGGCAATGCAAGAAGATCCCCGTGAGCCCATGTGGTGTTTTCCTCCGTGGATGGATCCTGTCCCTCGGCCCTCTGAAAGCTAAGTGGAGGCACGGGGCCTGGGGAGGGGCTGGGAATTGCGGGGTGGGGGGGGCTAAAGGTCTCAGAGGGGAAAGGGCCATCCGGGAACAGTCCCCTTTTGGTGGGTAAAGGGCGCAGGGAACCTTACAGTGCGATGCTAGCTCGGGCAGGGCAGCTCCAGCCTGTGTCTGCATTGTCGTGTACTTCGGGAAGCCTGCCTTGCGCCATTCAGACGATCCTGGGGTCTCGTGGTGCCCGAGGGGCACGACAGGCATCTCAGGCGCCATCCCGGGGTCTGGAATGCCGGTGCCGATTGGCCTAGTGCCAATTGGGTGCCGCTTTTCTTGTATCAGCAGCCGAAAGTGTGGATGGTTCTTGCGCCTCGGACGTTTCTGGTCAGTTGTTTTATGGTGTAGTTCTGGGCTGCGTGGGCAGCTCTGCTCCCTACCCATCCAGTCTAAGGGACTGGCACTTCAGGATGCTGGGAAGAAGTTCTTAGGTCTTGTGGGAGCGTTTTGCCAGTGCCGCCGTCTCTGTTTGCCGTGCCACTGCCGCCACCTCGTAAGGGGCCGTGATGTTCGGCTCCTTTTTGTTTTGGGATTGCAGTAGAGGCTCCTCGCCTCTCTTCTGCCTCCCCCCGGGTTCTTTTGATCGATGCAGTCTCTGTTGGAGTCGTTTTCATTGTTGAGCGTTTTTGGTGCTGTCACAGGCGTGCTCTTTGTAGTGTTCTGTGGAACATCAGTGTGTGCGTTTGGCTCAGAGCTGCTCTGCCCGCAAGCGAAGAGTCATGGGTGGGTGGACTGAGCTCTAGGAATCCACGGTTAATCTGTTGAGATGTTAAATAGTATAGGTAAAGGTTGTACAGTCATCTGGGACTGAGTAGCTGTGGGCAGGGGAATGGACAGTCCCTCAACCAGTGTTTTAGGGACTTGATTAGAGCTTCTGGTGTTGTTTGTAAATAGAAAGCAGTCCTGTGGAATGGTCAAGCTGTTGATCAGCATCTGGGTGACTTGTCGAATAACTCAATTTCAGATGCAGAGGGACACCTTGGCCCACAAGATTGATGGAAGAGGCAAGCGGGGAGCCGTGAGCAGGTGGGCCGGTGCGAGGTCTTGGAGGGATGGTGTGCTGTGTGCCTCTACGTAAGTTTGGTTGTTTCTCTATTTTATAGGTGTGAAGCGAAGAGGAAAGCCGGGTATCGGCACCGCAGCTCCTCGGGCAAGGTGAGCAAGGAGCGCTGGGCCGAAGCAGCGTCTCATTTCAGGTTTTGTGTTTCTGGTGCAGGTACGAGCATCCTTTGCTTGTGTTTTACAGCTGGTAGCTGGGCCTCAACGCGGTCAACAGCGTGGCAGGTGAAGGTGACAGAGGCCAGGTGGGCAAGCAGCCAAGGTAAAGGGGCGGGAGATGGGACCGTCTGCAGGCAGGCTGTGCTTTTGGGCAGCCTCTCAGCATGCGCAATTGTTTTAGCAGGCGCTACAGGCAAGCTCGGAGGGGCGAAGCCGCACACCGACCAGCAGCCAAGAAGGTGAGGCGGTGGTTGGTGTTCAGGAGCACAGTATTGCCAGGTGACTCGGCTCAGCGTTTCCTTCTTGTTTTGCAGGTGTTTTGTGGACCCTATGGCACAAGCAGCTGAATGGAATGCCTGGGAACCTAAGAGGAGGTGGGTGTTGTGGAAGGGGTCAGCGTTGACCTCACAATACTCCGTGCTGGCACTGCTTAGTGAGCGTGTGTTAACTTGTGTTGTTGCAGATGTTGAAGAGGAACCCGGCAATGCAAGAAGATCTCCGTGAGCCCATGTGGTGTTTTCCTCCGTGGATGGATCCAGTCCCTCGGCTCTCTGAAAGCTAAGTGGAGGCACGGGGCTTGGGGAGGGGCTGGGAACTGCAGGAGCGGGGGGCTAAAGGTCTCAGAGGGGAAAGTACCATCCAGGAACCGTCCCCTTTGGGTGGGTAAAGGGTGTAGGGAACCTCACAGTGCGATGCCAGCTAGGGCAGGGCAGCTCCAGCCTGTGTCTGCGTTGTCGTGTACTTCGGGAAGCCTGCCTTGCGCCGTTCAGACGATCCCGGGGTCTCGTCGTGCACGAGGGGCACGACAGGCATCTCAGGCACCGTCCCGGGGTCTGGAACGCCGGTGCCGATTGGCCTAGTGTCAATTGGGTGCCGCTTTTCTTGTATCAGCAGCCGAAAGCGTGGATGGTTCTTGCGCCTCGGACGTTTCTGGTCAGTTGTGTTTTATGGTGTTGTTCAGGGCTGCGTGGGCAGCTCTGCTCTCTACCCATCCAGTCTAAGGGACTGGCACTTCTTCCCAGCATCCTGAAGTCTTTGGGTTTAGCAGGAGCTACTTACACTTGCGCCGTCTCGTAAGGAGCCGTGGTGTTCGGCTCCTTTTTGTTTTGGGGTTGCAGTAGAGGCTCCTCGCCTCACCACTGCCTCCCTGTAGTTTGTTCTGGTGCCATCTCTGTAGTTGGAGTTCTTTGCATTGGTGAATGTTTTTGGTGCTGTTGGAGTGGTGGTGTTTGTAGCGTTCTGTGCAGCGTCAGTCTGCACGTGTGCGTGTTTGTCTTGGAGCTGCTCTGCCCGGAGGCACGGAGTCCGGTGTGAGTGGACCGAGCCCCAGGCGTCCATGGTTAATCTATTGACACATTCAAGTCTGTAGGCAAAATCTGTACCATCATCCAGGCTAGAGTATCCATGGACAGGGGGAGTGGGCAGTCCCTTCACTTGTGTTTTACAGTTGATACCAAAGATCATTGTTGACTAGCGTGCTGTTATTTCACAGACAGTGTCTTAACTAATTTTTATTTTCTTTGTAGGTGACCACGTTGTCATTATGAGTCTTTTTAGCTAAAGAAAATGCCTCTTAAGAGTGTATCACTTGTCATTAAAACCTTTCCTTCAAGGCAACAAAAGCAGCTACAGACTACGATCGCCACCTGTGAGATCAGGCCCGCATTGCACTTCTTTGAACAAATAGGATTCATTCAGAGAAAACACTACATTCAAGGCTGGCATGAAGTGGCTATGGACCGTAAACCGTATCTACAGCTGCACAAAGCAAAGGCCTGTCTGAGGTCAGTGCAAAGGATCCACTAGGAAGTGAGAAGACTCCAGACTCAACTGTTGCTATGGGATTGAATCATGGTGTGAGGGGTGGGTAAATAGTCTGTAGGGGTATAAATACCCAGGAATTTCTACACTCGGGTGGGAACTCAGCTAAGGCGGCAGTTCGAGTCAGCCCTCCCGCCGTACCACTCTGTTCGGTTACTTGTTTTCATGGACTTTGCCTGAGAGTTTGCCTCAAGAGACCAAGGATCTGGACCGCAATCCACCAGACCCCAGGCCCCTGGAGGGGAGGTAAGGACGTCGAGGTGCAGAATGATGAAACTCTGAAATCCCAGCTAAGTGATATAAGGGGTTGAGTGAGCACATGCAATCCCTCGGCCATATATAAGTATAATCCCTTAGGTGTTTCCCCTACGCTCTGTGTATTGTAGACATGAGCTGTAGATCCATCTGGGGCTAAGTTTGGATCCAGCCACACCTAGACTCTTCTCCGAAGAAGAGTTTAGAAAGCAAGGGGCTCCATTCAGAACCTCACGACAGATACAAACTGTAGATCCAGCCAGGGGCTAAGTTTGCGTTCTGCTGCACTTAGACTCCTCTCTGAGCACGAGTTTAGTAAGCGACGAGGTTCCATCTGAACTTAGACTCGACAGGAGGGCCTCCCTTTAGCCTTCGGCATTTCCCATCCAGGTAGAGATTACTCTGATTCGAGTCTCATCTGAATATGCCCGGCATAATTTGTCAAAGCAGTAATAGTCCCCCTTGCCATCACTCTAACGTCGCACGGTATGCGATTTAAAACAGCCCTCAGCCAGCGGCGCCCCGAGTCACCCACCCGACACCAACCAATGTCGGCAGGATGGCGGGCGATGTCACCGATAACTTACTGAGGCACAGGGTGAGTTAGAGTTCCAGAATCTCGGAGGAATGAGCCTGTGGTAATTGACACAATTGGAAAGCTGTGGCAGAACAGCTCACTATGCTCAAGAGCCTTAGGAAGGATGGAAAGGGAATTAATAGCAAACAGTTAAGTACCTGCCCACAACCCACCTGTCAGGAGAGGAAAAGCCTCAACGGAGGAAAGCAAAATCCAAGGGAGGAGATAGGCACAAAACCGGCTGCACTATTGTCATTGTCAATGAAAATTGAGCTGCTGCAGAAACCTTTACAGGAAGAAAAGAAGAAACAAAAGGTAGAGGAAAGCATGACGTAATCCTTATGCAGACTTGTTGTCCTCCTGCCATGCCACTCATTAGGAAACCAATTGCATCTCCTGAAGGATGGGACAGAAATATATGGGGTCACCCCGTGAGAGCGAACCACGGAAGGACGATTTGTCGTGTTTAGCAGAATATCTCAAACACGCAGCCGGACCCATCGTTAAAACAGAACAGTCTCGAGGACCTCCGTGTGACACCGCCACGTGATACCGTAAGGGCGTCGCTCCCGGGGATCTCCCAGAATTGGAGAATTTATCTGGAAAATTCAGCAGAAAACCAGGTGAAATCTTAAATTTGCAAGAATGATACAGGAGAAGACCAGGCGAAATGGAAACGAAGTATTTGCCGCCGGTCTCCCTAAGCGGTAGCGATCAAATACCGCTCACCGGAAGGGAAGCAAATGGCTTTTGGGGCGCAGGAGTTCTTAAACCTAGGACTCGGCTCAGACGACGACCGCCAGTCTATCACAGGCCAAGTAGTTTATAGGTTCTGCGGAGTAGCGGCCGTGGAACAGAGCGAACCCTCAAGGATCCCCATAAGACCTATTGAAGAGCTTCATCCGGCTGTTGGAAAAGCTGCCGGCATTAAAGCCACACATCAAGGAGCACACACTGATAATCTGACACACTTGAATCAACTTTGCAGCACCAAAGCCACCGAGAAGAGGAGCGAGGTTCGTCGGAGCGCAAAAACCGAGGGAAAGGAGCGGCACTCGTAGCGAAGCATCCTCCTTTTATTTTTTTCTCGGCGCGAAGCCCAAGGTTTTCGAAGGGGACGGAGCGGCGACGTCACGAGGCGCGCGGTCGGGCAGTTCCAGGGGCGGCTGTGGAACAGGGGCGAACTCTGTCCAGGCGGTCGGGTGGTTAAATTACAGTGGCGTAAGCGAGGGTTGGAACGGAGCGGATGGTGAATGAGCGGTAGTTTCAGAATGTGCCAGAACTTGAGTAGGAGCCGCCTGTTTTTATCCACAGTTTGTATGTAATGCCGACATAGTAGAAAATTTTTTTTAAAGGTAGAGTAACAAAACGCTCAGCCAGGGAAAGGTTTATTTCAGCACAGCTGGTTGTTTTTATTCCCTGGTCCCAGCCACTCTGCCGGACAGCATTCATCACTGTTTGTTTGGCGGTCAGCGTCAGGCCAGGGTTTTTGCAGACAGAGTGGCGTTTGTCAACCTCAGCAGCAGCAATTCCACAAGCACCCGGGGACCCATCGCAGGGGCGGGCGACGGAGCGGCTGTGCCGGGAGCGCGGTCGGGGTCGGTATGGGAGCCGACGAGCGGCGTGTTTGGACAGCGTGAAGCGTGGAGCGAATGGGGTTTGGGGTTGAGCATATTTGTCTTTGCAGGTTAATGTGGTAGGTAGTTTGGAATATTAAAAGAGAGAGTAAAAAATCCCCAGCTGGCTTTTTACCAATTTTCTCCCGGTTGGGTGTTGTGGGTGTTTCTGTTGTGTTTTCCCCAGTCTCAGCTGCTCTGCAAGGTGACGTTCGTCACCCATGTAGGGATAGAGGTAGGGCCGGGACCGGGGTTTTTGCCGGCAGGGTGAGTTTAGAGGCTCCCGAGAACAGCATCCCCAAGGGGCGACGCCCGAAGGGGGAGGCGGCACGAGGGGAAGAGCGGCAGCAGCGTGAGGGTGTGCAGGTTTTGGTACAGGAGTAGTGGTATGTTTTTAGCTGTGTGATGTGGTATGAATGTGGTTTGGGGTTGTAGGTATTTGTCCTTGCAATTTAATAGTTTCTCCTTTTTACAGGTACATTTCAAATTTAAAACAGAAAAAAAAAAAACCCCAGCCGGGGGATTTTTTTTTTTCCCTCCCCCGGCTGGGTTTTTTTTTCCCCGGTCCCGGCCGCTCTGCGAGGCGACGTTCATCGCCATCGTTGGGACGCAGGTCGTGCTCGGGCCAGGGTTTTCCCAGGCAGGGTGAATTGTAATTATTTTTTGGAGGCTCCCGGGAGCAGCGTTCCCGAGGGGCGGCAGCGCAGGGCGGAGGATGGCAGCAGCGTGGGGGTGCGGTGGTTTAGGTAGGTGAAGGAGTGGTGTGTTTTAGCTGTGTGATGTGGTTTGGGGTTGTGGGTATTTGTCCCTGCAATTAAATAGTTTTTCTTTTTCCAGTTACATTTCAAATTTAAAACTGGAAAAAGAAAACAAAAAAAAAAACCCCAGCCGGGGGATTTTTTTTTTCCCTCCCCCGGCTGGGTTTTTTTTTCCCCGGTCCCGGCCGCTCCGCGAGGCGACGTTCATCGCCATTGTTTGGACGCAGGTAGTGCTCGGGCCGGGGTTTTGCAGGCAGGGTCATTTTTAGAGGCCACTGGGAACAGGTTTTGGCAAAAGCTATTTTGTGTTGAGGCAATGTGAGTCCTTGCGAGGAGCTCCGTTTAATGGATAGTCCTGGGAAGACAAATCTGAAAGTTGTTGTTG